>NC_141706.1:38846371-38891019 GCF_971803275.1 Cyanistes caeruleus | reverse complement strand
TTCCACTATTTTCCACTAAGCTGGAAAAGTTCCTTGCCATTCCCAAGCTGTGTCTAACAGTTTTGTAGCTTTATACCAATTTCAAGCACATTGAATCTCTGAATCTTATATGATGCTAAAATGTAGTTAATAAGAATTTGTTTTGGAGTTAACATGGTAACAGTCTCTCTAAAAGAAAGTTGCATCTACACTCCAAAATTGTCCCAGAATGGCCCTCCACACTTCTGATTTTAAATCCATTTCTAAGTGAAGCAAAATATGCTGTTTGTCTTTATTGGACTAGATCATACATTAATACTATATACATTTCACTGTGCTGAACTCCTAAAATACAATGTTACTGTACTTAGCAATGGTGAATACTTCTATAAGCACCACAAAAATACCTTACTTTGAAGCTGGTTTACAGGTACTGCTGTTAAAATATGACTTGGGTTCAAAGCCATTAATCCAAACCAGACTGTAGCATACCTGTGATGTCCAACAAGCACCAACTGGTAACATTTCCCAATTATAAACTTCATTCTTATGAAAGCAGCAAATGAAGACGTGGAAGTGGATGAGATCTCATTTTGGATAAGACGCTAGTCCTTGTTAAAATGTTATTACTGCAGAGCTGGTTATACATCATCATTGATATAACAATAACAGATGTCTTACTTGTGCATTCCATTTCTGCCTGCCTTTCAGCTATGATTTTACAACTTGTAAAGGATTAGAAAAAATTGCCAAAGGATTTACAAGAGACTTGTGCAGTATTATTTAGAAGACAAGTGTCATATTGTTTTTACAAACTCGTCAACTAACATAACTCTCATTCGAAGGACTATATCATGTTTTACTTTCCTAGTCTGTGCAATTATTGATTAGGGGCTAAGTTTATCAGTAAAGATTACTACATATGGTAACAGTGACAGCTAAGACCTAGTGTTAACCATGAGGATACTGCCTAAGAACATTCACACTTGCACAGAAGTGCATCTAAGGAACAGTATTATATTCTCCCAAGGTTTTTATGAATTATGCTTTGATTAGTTATTCTAGAGTTCAAAATAGGAGGGGGATTGATTTGAAGCAGTTTCCTCTTCATTATTCTTTCTTTTACTTAAATAAACAATAAGATTATAATTACTATTTTAAACTTCCTTAACTAAGGAAGTGTAATTCATGTTTCACTGTCAAGAATAATGATTATAATGGGAGTAAACGGATTACCAAAAATAAGCAAAAAGTTTTGATTTGCATATTTTTGGTTTAAAAATATGGTTTAATTTCTCTGGTGTGATAGCATCCTTCCCATTATATTTTTTTCTTTGTAGTTGTGAAATAAAAACAACATTAACACTAATCTGTAAGGCTTCACCATTGTATATTGAAAGTGTAGAAGAAAAATAACTTATTTTCTGCATATTTTAATTTCCTCTAAAAAACTTGACCTAAATTTTGGCATGGAGGTTAATGTCATGATTCAGGCAAGGCTTAACTTTTCAAAAGTACTCTTAGAAAAGCCTTGTGGCATGTAAAAGGCACATTAGCACAGGTGTAAAGTAATAGAATAAATATTCCAATTAATTATCAGCCTGCATTGTAGCTAGAAAATAAGGAACAGCTCTCCAGCTTCCAAATGAGCACTCTGAAATAACGAATAAAAATGCTGAAACCCTAGTATTTAACACTGAACCATGAATGCTACAAATACTCATGCCTGAAATTTTAATTTTTTCCCCAAATACTTACTATTATCTCCACTGGAAGCCTTCTTCTTCTGAGGACTGCATGATCAAATTCTTAATCTATTTACATTTTCAGTTTCAGTTTCCAAAATCAAATGTCATGTAAAATCTTTGAGATGTTGTTCTTGAATTATTTTTTACCAAAGCTATATAAACTCCATTCCCATTCAGTAACCAAGTCACATTTATGGTAACACAGATGGGCACAGAAATCACACACACAGAAACCACATCTGAGGTAGTCAGGGGAAGCCACATAACAGCTTGCTGGATTAGCCCTGCAAAATAAAATAGAACACTGATAAATGTACCACCACACTGCCACAGCAATGTGCTTTCTGGACCCAAGCTGGACTCACCTTGACCAGCTGAAGGCACAGAAAGAGCAGCTCATATTCATTTGTATCACTCTGTATAAATAAGAAAGTTCAATTCACCTTATTACACAGTTTTCATAATATTCTACCTTTTTCTCCTAAAAACGACTTAATTCGTTTAAAAATTCCTAGTAATGCAAATTCTGCATTTCACTTAGATGTGATAAATCAAAGATGCATAAAAATTTAATCCGTTTCCATCTTTAGAAATTAGGCCTAGTTGGTACACCAAACATCATGACCAGAAAAAAAAATCAATTTAAAGATAAGGACTGTCATGTATAGATAGTATGCAATATTTTTACAAGAAAGGCAAGCATTCTATCCACTGACAGTATATAAGTCTTTCTCTGACATCTCTAATAAGTGGGAAAAAAGGACGAAAAGACTAGTTCTGGGAGTCATCAGTTGCAACTACATGATGACTATATACAGCACTACTCACAACTCAAATCAAAACTTCCATTGTTTAAAGGCTGAAAAGAACTTTATGAGACTATATATCAAACACTGAGGACTTTATTTTCCTTCATTATTTTTTATTAATTTATTTTCTGTAGGCAGTGTGCAATGTACACTGCTTTAAATACATTGGTGTTTACATAAAAATTAGTTTCAAGGTAGAAGGAAATTTATCCTTCCAACTGGTGCAAAGTGTCCACAAGATACAGGAAAGACTTCTATGTGACCGCTGTATTTCTGTAGAAGTTTCCAGTGCAGAGAAAATGTTAAGGTCAGCTGAGATTTCAGCTACAACATTACTGCCACCTACTACAAAGAGTACTCCAGAGTCAGCCTCACCAGTGCTGCTGGGCTGAGAGGAGAAGCCTCCAACCTGCTGACAACAATACTGTTGGCCATTTTTGCCATGAGGGTGCAATGCTGGCCCACAGTCAGCTTGCTGTCCACCAGGGCCCCAACAATCTTCTCAGCAAAGCTGCTTTCAAGATGGTACATAGATTTAGCCTGGTTACAAAAGAAAATGCTTAAAGAAGACCTTTGAAGAATATCAGCAACACATTTAGTGTTTAGAACCTTAATGAACTTCATCTGTTTAGCTTCTCAAAGAAAAGTTTAAGAGATGATCTGAGCAGCAACACTGACTTTATATTGATATATTTACCATTTAACCTACCAAAATCAGGAAAACAAGATACAGCAATAAATAAGATAAAAATACAGCTATACAAGCTCAAATCAGGCTACTTACAATTGACACTAAAAGTAATTAACCACAAAGAATTTAGTAAGAGTCTGTATTTCTGGATGACTTTAAATTAAGATATATATTTTGGGTACCATATTGTCTCAAAATGATGCCTGCTAATATAGGTGCTAAATTATAAGCAGCAATTAATGAATGAAATACCTAAAATATATATTAAGCAAGAAATCTGACTAAGTGATCATGGTGACTTTCCTTCCAGCCTTGAATCAGAAAGAACAATTAAATGTGTCAGCAAATTAGATTAGATTTTAAACTCATTTTGAATGCAACTACTTAAAGAGAAACACGAGAATTAGGCTTTACATAATACTATCAAATACATTGTTTACAATACTAGAACACTAAATATGAAAATAGTAAACTCATTTTCAAAAATACATTTTTTTCTTAAATGTCATCATCTAGAAAGCTCTTTTATTGCTTTGAGCAGTCTCATCAACTTGCCTTGAAAGACAGCCACGCAACATGGCAGTAGTCTACATTTTAACTTACCCTTAGGGACTACTTAACCTCTTGTTTTAGTTTTCCTAGAACACAGCAACAGTAAGGATAACCAAGAAATGATATATATGTCATAACTATGTAAAGGTCAACAAGGTTTAAACACATTGGGTTCTACTCATAAATATTTGACTAATAGGAGTGTATTTTTCATCTTGAACCCTAAGATTGGCATCTCAGTATGCAGCAAATTATTCTGACTGAACATGTACAATACATGGTTCCCAAGTTGAATTTCTCCAGATATGTGCCTGAATGCCAATGTCAAAAATCAAGGACTGGCAATAATTCTTCTCTTAACCATTCCTTACATTATAAAAATAATTGACTACATCAGCATGAGTCATATAATGTGCCCAATTCTGATCCTGCTTACATCAGCATTAAATGATTCTGGATTCACACTAGAGTAATTCAGAGTCTGGTTTCATACAACTCATTACCAACCAAGTGGAAGCTTCATTAAGTTTGTAGATCAGAAAGAGAAAACTAGTTTTATTACAGGGGAACAGGTGACCTCGCTCAGGACTGCCTAAGTTTAGGCACCCTATATTGCCTTTTCACATACCCTTGAAGCAACTGGTTTTAGTGCTACTGTACACATTTCCATAATAGAAATACAATCAAAATCTTTCCTCCCTGACAAAATTAAAACAACAACAACCAAGGGAAAAGAAAAAAAAATAACCAAAACAAAAAGCACCAGTAATCCAGAAAAATCTTTTTATAATTAAGAATTACTTTGATATGCAATGAAGTAATTAATGGCTACCTATTTACTACTCTATGGAATCATATACTTTTATATTTCAATTATTTAATGTCTCATACATCTGTATAATGTAGCTGTATCATCTTCTCTCAATTCTTGAACTGAAAAACAACAGATCTGAACAAGTAGCCATGTGATTTCAAAGAGAAAGTCGTCATATCAACCATTAATATTTTCCTTCTTAAAAAAAGAGAGGTGAGGGGAAACCTAGACAACAATTTCATGCATTTACATGTTTTCCAGGCTGTTGGAATAAGCAGGTTTTTTTCCCCCCAAATTGGTATGGCTTGAGTTAGATTTAAAATCTGTTCCCAGAGGAGGCTGATAAATGGATTAAAGTGGAACATAAATTCCCTGTGTCACCCAGTCCCTTAAACCTTGATGTCAGTAACATGCCTAATAATTCCATTATTATAAACGTCAAATATGTTTTACATGTGTTAGAAAGAATAAATGGGTAACAGAAGAAATGGAACACTCAAGAAACTGTAATGCTATTACAACATTCCATGAAAAAAATATCTACTATCTATATTACAGTGTTCAGCCACTAGTATTTTGGAATCTTATTTTCTTGTATTTTGCACACTGAATCCCCAACTATGAGAGACAGACCAGTATATTCATTGTGCTACGTATAGTTTGCTTCCCTTTACAGTACTACTTCTATAAGTTAGCATAATAGACTGAAGAGTGAGCAAAGGCAGAATAAAAAACTCACAGTGTGATTTTTTTTTTAGTAGTTAATTTGAGAAGCAGCACATAGGAATCTTGCCTAGAAAATATGAGAATTTTTATTCTACTCAGCAAAATGAAATGCCTCAGCTGAAGCGGTGTTTGCACTGGATTTTAAAAAAGATGTTGCAAAGTAGAGAGTAAAAAAATGACAATCCTTTCAGAAAAATGACTTACAGGAAAGGACTGAAAGAACTGGGCTTGCATACACTTCCAAAGAAAGACGGGAGAAGTGGATCAGCATTACAATAATCCTGAAACAAGTAAAAAAGCCAGTGATTTATCATCTTCCCATTTCCTCAAAGTACACAGAGGAAAGTGCTTTCATTTGCAATCCATAGGCTTGGAATTAGATATTAGAAAGAAGCTTTCAAAGTCCAAGTGGAATAAAATACTGGAACATAGTACCAATGAAGACTATAAAAACTTCATTAAGGAAATCTACAATAACAAATTAGAAATATTTGGGTATGATACAGAACAGTTATATTTGATACTATTACACACCTGATCAGTTTGACTACATGACATCAAAGTTAGCTGCATTCAACATTTTCCTGATTCTGCGATAACGCATTCAAAGAACATTCCAATTCTATAACAGTGAAAATATTTGATATGTAATGAGAGGTAAGAATTTTGAATAATGCAAAGTAAAGCATTACACATTTTAGAAGAAAAACAGTGAAAGGAACCTCAGCTTTTTAATAGAATTTCATAAGTATAAGGTGATAATAGAAATTTCAGTACTGGAGGAAAGAAAAAAATCACCCTTAATCTACTTCTGTGTCCATCTTCAAAGCTTATCTGATCTAAAATAATCCAAAGTTCCCAAAAAACTGTTATATGCATAGAAGTTCCTGACAATGCATAATAAGGTCCTAATTTTCAGGTTGGCTAATCATACATAGCTCCTACTAAAATCAAAACAGCATTGGTCACTCACTGCAAACTATACCTTTCCTGTTTTATTTTCTTTGTGTAGGTGTGAAAGGAGGGAGACAGAAAAAAGACCCAAATGAACACAACAGCAAACAATTCTAAAAAATTAAGTGTATATTGCCAGTTGTTAGGCACTGGATAATTCAGAGAGTTTATGGGAATCTGTTCTCTCTTTCACAATTCATTCTTAGGCAGAATTTGTTCCTCTTTCAGAGATTTTGATAGAAAGCAATAAAGCATAATACTGGAGCTAGTTCTAGCCTTGTACTTTTTGATTTGAAATTCTTCTGGCTGTAAGAAGAGATATAGCCAAGTCACCTAGTTACTCTCAGGTACTATGCTTCTGTTAAGTTAGTAAAAGTAACTGAGGCAATTCAGCAGAGAATTGCTGTCTCATAACAATGCTTCAGAAATATATTACAAAATTATAAAATTTTGCTAATTAGCAAAAAACCATAATGCAATCTATTAGTAAGTATACTTATTTAACTAGTTGTATTAATAATTGTGTTCATTTTGATTTATTTATACATCATAACATCTCTGTTACTATGTCAAAAACTGTGAAACTTGTACATTATACCACACATTTTGATGTACAGCCTCATTTCAGTCCTACTCTTTACACGTACTACAAAACAATTCCTAATGTTTAATTTTCCCCCACTTTGCCTTACACAGAAAATAGTGTACGTCTTCTGTACTTATTTTTAACTCTTAAATTCAAAATTTGGCCTCATTTATTCTTTACTGCCAATGGTCCATGTCAGACATATTAAGCATTATCATAGCAACTTACTGAATAAGCACAAGCAAGAAAATATATAGCAATAGATGTATTTTCAAAATATATTCTCCTCTGTCATGTATACTTTTGTATACTTCTGTACATCTGTGTATATATATTTTTAATTTGTATATATGTGTATGAGAGAAATCAAAATTTAAATATTTAGCCCAAAGCTGTTCACTGATTTGGGCTCTCCAGTGGAATATATCAAGGACCTGATTTTTCAGAGTGCTGTGCCCAGTACTCTGTATGTTCAAGGTTCAACTTTCATTAAATTCAGCTCCATTGGTAGTGAGTGCTTAGCATTTAGTGCAATGACGCTCTCAAATGTAAACCCTTAGCAGAACATATGCAGGATAATCATATTGCTAATGACTGGCACCTAATTTAGAGGTCTAATTTGTGAGGTTAATCCCTCAAGACTCTGCTATCATCAACAGAGAGAGATATCCTTGCATCCCTGTTTCCTCCCATGTGTTGGCACTTACATTTTCAAGGCTGCTCAGTGAGTTTAATTCACAGTTGATTTAGATGCAAAATAATAGTTTTAAGTGGGGTTTTTTTTGCATGTTGTTTTCAGCTGGATCAGCTGATCTGTCTAATCATGCATGCATACAATCAGCAGTAGCAGTATGACATGAGCCCAAGGCATTACTCTGGAACTGGCCAGAGCCGATTGGGATGATCTCTTTAGCCAACACCTCATGGTACCAACAAAATTAAATTAGATGGCTGGCACAGAATAACATGCATACCGTGTTTAAAAAAAAAACAAACACATGAAAAGTAAAGAAAATTCCATCAAATGACTTCTAAGTTTACATGAAAAGTCCATAGTCCACAGAGGCAAGGACAGAATCCATACTCATTGAGTAGCAGTCCAATTACCTTAAAGAAAACTTAAGTTTTCTTTCTACACTTCCTGCTTCATTCAAATGGTATGTATTCCAAATTCTGCAACAAATAAGGCATAAGTCTTTCAGAAAAAAATCTAATTCATCACATGACTACAGGATTTTTTTTCCATATAGTGAATGAAGCTGAAATCCCTTGGGGAAAAAGCAGTATCCAGTAGTTTATGCAGTTTTAACAAATATAGACAAAGAAGGGAAATTACTTTAAATAAATTAAATAATTATAACTTTAAATTACTGCATTTGAGAACAGAAAGGTATTTTCATGTAGGTTTCTGTGTCTGACTACAGAGAGCTTAAAAGAGCAAATCCAAGGTCCAGAAATCTCACCATGTGAAACTACAGGAAAGTTAAGTAGTTGGGTAAGAACACTTTGGGCATGTTGCCATCTTAGTTACAGAAACTGATTTTTAAATAACTCATCATTTTCAACAATCTTTTACATCTTGTTACGGAAAATACATAAACATGCAGCTAAGAACCACAGAAGTGGCCCAAGTCCATTAAAATTGGTAGACTTCCTATGGTTCAGAGATCAGGCCCCATGAGTATAAAGCAACATTCTCAATATACTGTAGCAGTGCACTTTTCCTTTTTTTTTTTTAAGTACTTCAACAAGTAAATAAGTATTTTATAGAAATATATATCAGGTATAATAATAGTACAGAAAACTAGATTAATTTGCTTCAATGACTTCTGTAATTATGAGCAAAAAATCTGTAGACACAGAAGGAAAACAATGCCTGCCCTTTTCAATTGCTATTCTGCTATGTATAATCATTATATTACTTCTACTGATGTCACATTCTTCATATTGTTGTGGTATCAAACAATCTCATGTACACTTTTACAGAGAAAATACTTAGGGTGACTTACCATCTCGTGAAGTGGCAAAACAGTTAATGTTTAACAGTGATGCATAGAGCAACTGTTCCTTTTTTGTCTGTTTAATACATACGGAAGCTATCGTGGTTTGTTTCACAATACAAGCACTTTCAGAAAGTACATTAAAACCTATGGGTATAAATTAGAACATAAATTGAGGGTTCTCCCTTTTTATGAGGTAACAACGGTATCCTGTGGAGGTGTTTATTAGACCAAGTTAAGTGGAAGCAAGATCAAGTTTTTCTTTCAATGAAAAAATGTCAAATAAGAAGAGCTGAATTCCACATACACAAAAAAAACCAACAAAAAACAAACAAACAAAGAAAAAAAACCACCAAAAAAACCCAAAACATTACATAGATTAAACAACTGAAAAACACTTCTAGAAGTACATGTACCAAACTGAATGAAGTGGGATTAAAAGCATTAGACAATTCTAACAAGCACCCCAATTGGTGGCAAACAAGACTCTAGTTTTAGCATAGCTGCCAACATAAGCATCTACAATCAATAGATTGGAAAATACATATGAGTGCTAGAGGTCTTTTCATTAATTTTGCTACAGAAAGCAACATGGACCAGAGATTTTGTCTATGAAGAAATGGGGTGATAAAGTAAAACGACAGCTGCACGTAAGGCCATAAAAACCAAATGAAAATTTGCACTTTGTGCATGAATTGACTCCTCATTAATATCATACTCTAATTATCTATTCTCAAAACATAGTCGTTTTAAGCTCTGTGGAGAATAAAGAATGGTATTTTAACTCTGAACTTAGCTGTAAATCACACTATGCAATCATCTTCTTAAATAGAAGACACATAATATCACACACTACCAGGTAAAACAAAACAAAAAAACAATGGAACAAAGGTCCATTAGTTATTATCCTACACCAGCTCTGCCCAAAACTATCTACAAGGAAGGATGGTCATTACTGAAGTCCTCTGACAGGTGTTTTGCTCTGTCTCCCTGTCCTTATTTGCCCCCAATAGGTTGCAGGTCCTCTTAGTTTTCCCCCCAAATTGTCATTCACCATTGTTTGTTTTTTCCCATAGTTTTTTTCCTCTTTCTTCTCAGAAGGAAACTTTGTTTATATAATAGACAGACTAGAAACCAACCTCAAGGCAAAAATCAGGAGCAGCTGCCTCATACAGATACCACAGCAACATCTAAGAACAAAGCGAGCACACAGGAACTACTTCCTGAGAACATTCCTCCAGCATATATCCAATGTATACATAATACGTACATGAGATGTTTGTAGTTTGGTCCGTACACTGATAACTTCATATTGCAGAACAATATTAGAACCTATTTCCAACAACAGGTTAGGAAACCTATTGTTCTGTGCATTGTAGACTGAACTGTCATTTGACTTACTAAAAAAAAAAAAAAAAATCAAGAACATATATTAGTGAACAAGTAAAATGAACAGAGATGTAAGTTATAGATAGCAGCATTAAGATATTTAAAAACACCTTCACTGGAAATTGTGCCATAACAAAAACAGAAAAATGTTGTTTGTTTTTTTTTTTAAAAGAAGCACTATTGATTGTTTCTAAAGAAGCAGTAGTAATGGTAGTTATTTTCTTTTGAATCTAATTCTAAAGAAAAAGCCATAATTATCATATTTGTAAAGATAGGGGAAAATTACCTTTTCTATGTTTCAAGAAAATTATATCCTTATGGGCATTTAAAGTGGATATCAGATTGAAAGAACACCATCTTTCCTCCCAAACATGCACATCTCCTACTACATTCTTCGACAGAGCTAAAGAAAATAAAGTATCTTTAAATAACACTCCTTGTTAAAAGAATGCTCTTCCAATTTCACATATTATTTTTTGGTGTCAGTGTGAAGAATAGAATCTGTAATTTGGCTTATGTTCACTGCATTTCCTTTTACTGTGAAGTAATTAATAAGTTTCAAACACTTATATTTAGGCCATAGTATTAGAAACAGCTGTTCTTAGGAATGCTTCTGGTTCCAAACAAAACTCACCAAAATTCATAAAGGATCAAGAGAGGGTTCTTCAAGCATTTTCAATGAGAAACCTAAATGACTGACCCTACTTACATACCCATGCTATTTGCTCTTCACTGAGGTTCTAGATTTTGTACTCTTCCAATAAACTGTAAAGTTTCTAGCTAAGATGCTGAAAAAAACCTCAAAATGTGATCCTAAAGCTTTCAAGAAAACAAGCAAGAGAACAGAACCTAAAATCTATAAAAATAAGAAATTCAGCTCTTAATCCATCATTTTCAGACGGAAACTTCAGGACTAGGACACCAGTAGCCCATAGGTAGCTCATGAATGCAACTAAATCACAATCAATGGGAGTACTTCTATTTCTTTGTCTATTTTGTATTTGTTCTATTTCTGCATGGTCAATTCTCTTCATAAGCACTAGTCTTTTTTTGGTGTTTACAGGAGAGCATACCTATCTTTGAAGTTATAATAATTACTATTAACACCCAGCACAGAAACTACGACTTGCAGTATTACTCACTAATATTTAAATGGTATTTAATAATTTTGCTAGCCTAAGTTTGAGTCTTAACAAGCTTTTTCAGGAAATCCAAGCACACATTTGGATGGTTTTCTCCGAAAATTCAGCGGGAGCCTTTACCTTGGGCACATAAAAAGCTGCAGGCCTATCTGCACCCACAGCTCTACTACTAGTATAGTAGCTGTACTACCACAGGTATAATTTCCCCTTTAAGCAGCAAGAAACACTCATTTCAGCGTGACTTGTGAAAAGGGCCTTGAAAAGTTCACTTTTAAGCCGTTTTACAGCAGGACTCGCAGCCGGAGCCCCCGCGTAGGCGCTCCTGCACACCAGCGAGACCCAGCGCCTCGGTCCCTCTGCCCGCTGCGGGCCGGGGCCGCCCCATCAGCTCCGTCCGCCCTCGCAAGCACCATGGCGGCTCGCAGAAGCGATTTGCGGGGCACCAAACAGGGCCCATCCCCAGGCGTGAGGCTGCCAGCGCCCAGCCCCACCAGAAACGCGGAGGGCGGCCGAGCCGGCAGAGATCAGCGCACTGGCGGCCGCCGGCGCGGCTGCGCAGAGCCGGGCGGCTCGGCATGGCCGCTCGCACCGCCCCCCTCGCACCGCCCCGCACGGGACGCGGGGCGGAGCTGCGGGGAGCGGCGGCCGCGGCTGCCTCTGCGCCCGCCTGGTAGCCAAGGGTGTCCCGGGCTTGCCGCGTTTCTCCGCCCAGCCGTCCTCGGCCTTCTGCCTCTCGCCGCCCGGCGCGTCCCGCGCCTCCCCTGCCGCCTCCGCGCAGCCCTGGCGGTGCGAGGCATGAAGCTGAGCAAAGCCCAGTACGATGAGATAGCCCAGTTCCTGGGGCACGTGCAGCCCACCCGGCAGAGCCTGAGGAAGCTGAAGGAGAAGTTTCCTAGGTAAGTGTATCCCGCCCTCCGGCGCGGGGCCTCGGCCCCCGGCTCGGCCTGCGGGCTCGCTGCGGCCGGGCCTGGGGCCGCGGGGGCCGCTGCGCCAGCTCCACCCGGTGCCCCAGTTCAGGCCCCACACGGTACAAAATCACCAGCACACGCACAGTGTTCGACGGCAAGCAGATGCTCCGCTGAGAGCAGGGTACTGCTCCACCCTCCGTGACCTGAGGAGTTGGCACAAAATAAAGAACGCTTCCCCCGACGCCCCCGACACCCGTCCATGTGAAAGCTCCTGGGGCCCTTCACGAGCCTCTTATACACCAGGTAGATCTGATGTGAATAAAGCCGTACAGCTAAGGCCGAACCTCAGTGGCTGAGGACAAGTGTGAAATCCATCCTGCAATACCGTTGCCCCTGTTTCTTAGGGAGAAGGGACTTTCTGGATTCATAATTGTCTCCTTGCTGCTGCATTCCAGTTGAAACTGGAAAAGGGATCATCTTTTTACCTATGGCCATTCATGTACTTCCTTGCCTGAGCTGTATTCAGAATTCTCAAAGACATTGGCAAATGACTATAGGCTAGGATGGAAAGGTACCCGTGACATGATGTGCTCCATGCACCAATCTTCAATGCTGAAATTTATTTATTACCAACTAGAACAGAGTTTTAAACAAAGTTGCAAGGTTTATCACTTTCTTTTCAGATTTGAGGGAAGAGTTGCTATTGCGGAATTGGACAGGAAAGCAAATTTGGTTTTGTTGGGAAAAAGAGTGGTGCTATTTCTAAAATCACCAGATATAATACAGAAAAATGTAGTTTACATACTGTATCTGCTTTGGTGAGAGAGAGAAATTAGCAAAACAGAAAATCATTCACATACTTCCTGTATGAACCTTGCTAGTCTTAACCACAAGTGTGGTGGAAGAAACTGATGCTGTGTGTAACTTACAGTAAGTGGATGAAAAGCCAACATTAACTTAGGCTTTTAAACTGTCCAGTGAAATTCTTTCCTTTTCACCTTGCTCAGTACTCTGCAACTTGGAAAAGCATATACCTTAACACCATGTGTCTAAGGAGCTTAGACTTGGCTTTATCATTTCAGTGCTAATGAAATTAGGAGAGAGTATTTGTGTGTATTTGTGTGTGCTTGCAAACATGCACATGTGCTCTTTTTCTACTCTCCTTATGAAGTTGTCTGGAAAGAAGGTTAGAATTTGGGTTGGTTTCCCAGGTCAGTCACTATTTTTAGGAACCTGCTTCCTGGACAGATCCATAAGTGATCCATGAGTGTTTTTAATCAGGTTTATCCAAAAAAGACTGGGCTTTTCTATACCTTTTACTTCGCAGTCCACTCAGTTCTGCAATAGATCCACTGACTCCTCTGTTTCAGAACTTGATGACTCCTGAACAACTATGTGCAAGTAACAATATAGGGTTAATTAGGAAAAGAATTCTGTTTTTTTTCTAAAGGAGCTGGCTTAAGTGTGGTGATCACTGAAAAGCAAAGGTTAGCTGTAGTAGCTGCTTTCATATTTAAGTGACTATACTCTTCACATTATGGCATGGGAATGGCCTGTTCTGAATTTTGCTTGTAGTTCTCTCCTGAATTTTGTTTGCCCATGCTAGAAGAAGGCCAAAATCTTCTGTATGAGCGATGAATTGATAGGGTTTTTTTTAAATGCCTGTCTTGAGTATATTTTGAGGAGGTCTGCACATCTTCTTTCTGGGAATGTGATATTTCTTTGTTTGTCTTTTTGTTTATTTCTCATAGCAGGTCAGATGTGCAAGATAAACAATACATTCCAAGGCCACTGCTTTCCTTAGCAGTAAGGAAAGTGTGTTGAAATAGATACATGTTAGGATGTGGAAAACAGGCATAACCCTTATGCCTTCTCTATAACCCTTACCTTGTAAAAGAGGCCAGCTGCAGAGATTTGTAAACTTGTATGCCATCTTAAAGGAGAGGCTTTTTCAGTGATGTGTTTGATAACTATGGAGTAAGTAAGTTTTCCTTATAATCTAGAAATTTTGTCATTCTCTTCTAGGCCAGAAAGTCTGACTCGACTTACTGGCTGGATTTTTTTTTCCTTATGAAAGCCTGAATCAACTAAAGCCTACCCCCCCCACCTCAACTTCCTAATTCAGTCTTTTAAAAAAAATGTTCCAGAATCTGTCGCGGTACCTGCAGTGTGATGGAAGTGTCCATAGCCGGTTTCTCATTATTATATGGTAACAGTTGCTGATTCAAACTGGAAAGTACTGACATCCATAATAGCTGCTTTCACCTTGCACTTTCAATCTTTCCCCGGGAAGGATTGGCATTCCACTGGTAATGCAATACATAAATTGACAATTTTCAAATATTTCTGGTTCCTACTGCCTCATAGATCTTGAGAGTCTTTGGATTTCTGCATTAATCTGCTCAGTTTTTTTTCTAATGCTGTCTTATCTCTTGTTCCTCCCTCAGCTGTTTTATTTCCTGAAGCCTCACATTTTATGCTCCTAATTTGTATAAAATCTCTGTCGTGCTTTGTGAAAGGGCCTACTCTTGTTCTGCAGTTTCTCCCTAAGAATAAGTTGTAATTTCTGTAAACAATTGCCACAATTTAATGCACAGGTATGCTGGGTGGTAGCTGCCAACCTGACCTGTGAATCTAAATGATTTTTCAACAGGGTAGTTTGTGCTTTACTATTATTGAACTACTTTAGGAGATGAGGTTATTACTTCAAACAAGTATTGTCATGTGACTTATTAATGTCAAAAAGTCAAAATTAAATTACTTCTCATACTATTTGTAAGTATTTTAATACAAGCATTGGGAATTCTTATATTTTGCAACATTGTAACTTTCCATACAACATGGATTTAGTCTACTTTGCTTAAAATCCAGTTATTTTGCAAAAACTTGGGAAATTGCTGTTCCTTTTCTGTTAATGCTGTGCTTTGTATTTCATGCCTGGCAATTACGAATGTATTATTCATTTCTTTATTCTTAAGGTATTTGTTACATCCTTAGCAGTTGTCTCCTAACATGTTCCCATTTAACACCAGGGTATTTGGATGACCTGAGGATTATCAAAATGTGATTTTGAACACTAAGCACAATAAATCTCTGCCAATATTGGATCACTGATCCGTAGTTCCTTTGATGTTTTTCACGCATATGCCACTGGACTGATAATTCTGTATATTCAGTGTTGTGCTTTTCTGTTGAACTGTAGCACCTTTTCTGCTTAGTTTCTCACCTGAATTTTTCTATTTGCTAATAATCTGTGGTTTTCTTTATTACTTCTGTATTATGTTCTTCAGCTTTCCCTTCAGCTATGGGCTCAAGTTCTTCTGAGATACTATTCTTGTTGATGAGAGCTAATGTCTAAATTGAATAAGCCATTGTAGAACAGGTTTTAGCCCACTGCAGGAAATGTTCTGAGATAGTTAAAATCTTTCTTTTGAGTGCATGTATCTCTCTTATATAGTGATTAGAGCTGCCTACAAGTAGAATCTTCTAGCTACAAATCACCTTAGTGCTACCTATTTATAGTGACAAGATATAGGTTAGACCTTTAAAATTCTTTTTTTCAAACACTGTTTTAACTTGCCCTTAAAAGTCCGAGTTCTGAGAGTTAAATTCATACCCAAACTGATATTCTAGCACTTCAGTTTAACTGCTTACTGTTTTAGTTGTTTCAATTCTTTTGTGTATAGCAGAATACATTGTTTCCTTCAGAAACTTTTTCTAGAGCTTCTTATCAGTAGAACATAATTGACTTTTGAGTAGACTCTTCTCAAACATATACCTTGTACATATTTTCCTATTCTTCTTTGTATCCAATTCTGACTGAATATTGTAGTTTTCTTGACCAAATTTGGTTTAAGACAGTTTAAAGGGGAGCACTCTTAAATAGAGTTCTTTTTTTACCACCGATCCCTTTCTGCCAATAAGGAGAAACAAAATATGAGTAGAAATAAGTGACAAAAATAACAGTTTACTAACAAGTGAAATACCCTTTCCAAGATGGCCAAGGGTGACTGCTGTAGGGAAAGAAAGGAAAATGGCATCAGACCCTACCCCTGAGATGGTGCCTTTGAAGGCAATTGTGCGGTCTGGGAGACAAAGAGGAGGGATGGCAGCAAACCCTGGGCAAGGCAGGGGCTTTCAGAGTGGTTCTAGCAGCAGATGAGAAGTGCTGGTGCGTGTGGGGTCAGCACTGCTGCATGCCAGACTCTGATGATGCTGGTGCTGATGTCTCCAAACTGTGGGTGCGTTGTGGGGGGAACGCTGGCCTGTCAGCGCTGACACGAGGTGACCGGGTCCCAGCAACCGATCAGCAACAGCTTTGCAAAGTTCGGTCCAAAACACTTTTTGACTCTGAAATGCAGTTTTTCCAAGTGGCTACTACTTCAAGCCCAGGAAAAAAACACAAAAAAGCCCACCCAAAGTAACCCCTCCAAAGCAGAGCCTCCACTTTCAGCAAGTCCTGCCAGCAGAGTTTGTTCCCCACTTCCCAGCTCCAACTTAAAAAGGGACTGTGGCAATGCCCCCTCTGCCCTGTGGTTCCAGTTCTGGATGTGTTGGATCTTAAAAGAGGCTGTAACAATTTTTGGGCATGGATAGGTACGGATAGTAATATTTTGGGTTACCCATGGCAGTCTTCCTCTGGTCTCTACCAAGCTTTGTAAGGATGTAAGCTTTGGTGATCCAATTCAGTATGATCCTGTCTTGAGTTTTGTTCTGGCTTGGTTCTGTTCTGAGTGTTTGAGTTTTCTTATACCAGGCTGTGCTTGAATTGGAGATTCCAGAAACTTAAGGTTCAAGTAGTCTCAGTAGCCTTGAGCATCTTTTAATGATTCCAAAACCCATGCTTTTCAAGTTACTTCACTACACTGTTGTGAAAAGTGTTTCAGTCCATTGAGGAGTGCTATATTTTTCTATAGCACAATTTGTGTAGTCTGTATTGTTTCTCTTCCTTTTTTCAAGTTTTTAAACTAACTTGCTGCTTCTAGCCCAACTTTCCTTTAGGTACCTTCACTTGCATTCCTTTAAAAGAAGCATTGGTTTCTGAGACTATGTAAGTGCTAACTGTGCTATAGAGATTTTCGAAGTACTAGGGTTTTGAAGTATCAGCTGCTTTTATCAGCTTACTTTTATCAGCTGCTACGTGCAGTTTGTCACTTTTGTGCATATATTCCAAAAAGTACTGTCCTTTATGTGTTCCTTGCATGAAAACTTATTTCCATGTGGTCAAGAGGAGCTTTTTTCACAGCAGAAAGGTAAGGGAACCTAGCATAAATGTAAGAGAAGTACTTTTTTTAATTTTTCTTCCTTTCTTTTTCTTTCCCAGTAAGCAAGAAGAAAATGTGATGCACAGCTTCATAATGATATACTTGAGTGTGACTATTCGATATTAATGTGTGTAACTTCATATTTGATTCGTGGAATGCACACACTTTATTCCCACAGCATGTCAAGGAATGCACATTCCTCTACTTTGATGACCTCTTCTTTACTTAGTATCACTTCAGTTTTCCCCACATTTTCAGCAACTGTGTTGCTCTTTCTCCAAATAATTGATAGCTTTATTAAATTGCAGCAGGCCTGGAAAGCATCTCAGCAAGAGTTTAGTTTTTAAAAAAATGTATCTGCACAGTAATGTGTTACAATGTAAGTTGGGAAAAAAAATAAATCTGTTAATTATTTGCTCAATTTTATCACTTTCTCTGTAGTGGTTCATATTGAAACAAAGGCTCTAAAAAGTTTAAATTTATGGTATGAATGTTATTTCTTTTACCAGCAGCTTAAGACTGAGGAAGCATTTTTGCTTCCTCTTTTCCAGTGTCATTGTTGCCTCTGGTTTTGTGTTTTAGAGTTGGGGGTGGATAGGCCTTTCATTTTCTTCTTGAAGCCAACTTTATTTACAAGGCAAATAAGCAATATATTGCTTCTTTGTGAATAATTTTATTCTGCTTTCATGCAGTTGCTTAGATTTTCAAGCAATACTGATGAGCCCATGATGGTTGTGAGAAACAGGAGGGTGGAACTGATTTTCTCTTTCATCACCCTTTTTTCTTTTTTCTTTCCAATTCTGTGTTCTGGTGTCTGGAGCCTGCAGATTGAGTTGAGGTGGAAGGTTTGCTTTTGGAGCTGCTGTTACCCAGGAAGGCAGACTGGCAGGGAGGCTCGTGAGCAGAGGGTAGATAGCTGCCTCCATGGCTTGCAGAGTTCGAGGCTCTGAACTTGGGCACGGGATTATTAGACAGGTTGTATTTATGAGCAGGCAGCCTACTGATGTGTGACACTTCAGTTGCACTCTTCTGCCTAGAAAGGTTCTTGTCTTAGCAAACCCAACATTATTCTTACAACTTCTGTTGCTCTCCCTGCTCTTCTAAATCATTGATTAATTATTTTGAAAAGCAGAAGAACTAGGCTGTTTTTCATTACTCTGCAAACACTGATCTAGCAAATCTCATTTAGAAAGTTACCTTTGTGCCTACAATTGCTAGAAACTTATTCTGAAAAAAAAAGTTTAAAGGCACATTCTAAATTCCCTTTTTCTATATTCTCAGTATTTAACAAGGACATAAATTCATGCTCTGCCTATATAAACAATCTCATCATGTGGCAAATGCTTTGTACCACTGTACTGTATTTAAATGGTCTGGAGGATTTAATGTATCAATGGAACAGTAGAATTTTCAAAGTCTTGTACTTTCTTCTTTTATATTAGATTTCAGAGTAAACAAAGTTTGACACAGAGTTTGTTTTAGTCTATGTAAAAAAAGCCTAATATAATTTAAAATGTTAGGTTCTTGAAGCTGCAGTAAACCTCACAGGTAAACAGATTGATAATAAGAGATGAGAAAGAAGTCTTGGCTTATCAATTGAAAAGAGAATTAACAAGTTTTAAGAAGTGACCCGCAATAAAATGTAGCATATTTTAAATAATCCTAGAAGGAAATAAAAATTAGCTGTGCAAAGTAATTATGTGAAGAACTGACAATATTCTTGTTATTTGAACCCTTGGTAGAAAATCTACTCTATCACAGCTTTGAGAGGCTGAACCTGTTGAAAAGGGCGGTTCCTCTTTTCACTTAATATCAGTGAACAAGCGTTAAAGAACTTGTAATTGGTTGGATTTGGTATGACTAGCTAACAAACTGTTTGCTGAAATAGGAGGGATAACAATCCTCTTCTGTAATGTGAAGTATTGTGTGAAAGAAATCAGCAATATCAGTGTATAACTCAGAAAAACTTTATCTCTTTAATTATTCATTAAATTAAACAGAAGATACTGACCTAAAAGTTAAGGCAGTTGGAGGTTTCAGAGTAGAATTGAAAATATAGTTTTGCTTATATTTGTGGTTTTCCCAACACCAACAGATAGGATTTAGGCAGAAAACTTCGACTAGCACATGTAAATACTCGATTTTCAGGACATGGATGCTTTCTTTTGTTTGGAGAGATAGAAGGGTTCTTTCAAGTTTGCATATTACCTACTAATAGAAAAGCAGGTGTAATACATAAGTGTGTGTCAGCATGAAAGTTAATTTTGAAGGAGGTCCATCATAGTTTCTTGTCACATTTTTTATAGGTGTAACCATTTTCTTCGTTACATACACTCCCACATTGTTGTCCATCCTAGCAAAATACAAACCTATTTTAAGAATTAGTCTTGAAATTTTGTTTGAAATACACAATGAACATTAAAGTTTTATTTTCTGAATTCTTGAGTACTGATAAATCTCTTCTCTCTTATTTTTTCCTCTTACAGTTTGTGAAGTGCTACCATATGGGAGTACAGTTCTTTTCATAAAAAAAAAAAAATTACACAGGGCAGGACTTATTACACTTGTGAAATTCGTTTTGGCTGAGTAAAGGAAAACCTTTTTTGGCCTTGAGGAATTTATACAAACCACTTAGAAGCCAGTCCTATATCCTTTGAAGATTTGATGGTGAAATACAATGATTGGAGAGAGCCTTTTAAAGCAGATGTGGAAATTAGTTCCCTGTAATTTGAAAATGCATTCTGAGTCTTTCGGAGCTGTGTGTTAAGTACTGTGTTTAATTCAGAAGAAAAGAAATAGAAAGAGAGAGGGAAAAAAAAAAAAGCAGAAAAAATGCAGAGAAAAGAGAAAACAATAGGAAGAAAAGAGAATATAGACAAGATGAAAACGAGATAAAATGCAAGAGAAAAAGAAATAAAATGGAGAAAAAAGAGGGAAAAAAACCAGAAAAAGAGCAGAAGAAGATTAAAAAAGGGAAAGGGAAAAAAAAAAGAAAATCCTTTCATGTGTAAAAGCAGGGAGAATTGTCTTTGTCACCATGTACACTACTGTATTGCTTTGTGAGGTTTAATTTGGTTGTACTTTCTGACACTTCTCAAATTCCATGGATGTGATAATCCCAGTAGGATAAGAATATAAGTCTTGTGGCATAGTCTTTTTCTAGTATTTCATTCTAAAGCAAGCTTGGTGTCATCAGACAGACCAACAGATGTCTGTAGATTTAAGGGCAAGATTATGGGGGTTGTTAAGGAAGGATGAAGTGGAAGTTTTAACACTGACCATATGTGCTTTTTAATTGACTTGTGGATTTTAGGATACCATTATATTCATGTTGCTTGTATTTAAGGAATATTGTGATAGAAATGGTAATTCTTGATTGTATTTTAGAAACAGCTCCATAATGTATCATTCTTCTGAAGCCTGCAAACAAATCTGCGTTCAAGTTTTATGAGCGTTGGGGATTTGCTACATCAGAATGGAAAATATTTTATTCATGCGTTGTTTTTTGGACAATCATATTCTGGGCTATATTACAATGGCACGATAAATTGCTGAATACACTGTCTACTGAATATGACCTCACCATGAAAAATTTGATGCATTAGAGTAGGAAAGGTTGGAATATATCAACCTTAGCTGACAAGGGACTTTGAATTTTGACCTAACACAGATGACCTTTGTGTGCAATAAAAGTGAGTTTAATCTCCAGGTCAAGGTTGAGGTGAACGGTAGGGCAATGTGGATTGGTTTGTACTGGCTATGTCTGGATCACACCTAGCAAGCAAAGAAATCCAAGGTCTTTGCACTTCAGAGTAACCAAATGCTTGTTTACCTAAACTTTACTCATATCTGTTATACCGCCTTTAAAAACTTGTGATGCTGTAGACAGCTAACTCGTCAACAGCTGTGGACTATTTCATTTGAGGCTCAGTGTTTCAGAATAAGAGGCATGAGCTATGTATATTCTGCTCCTATAGATCGCTGAATAGGTAAATAAAATTTCTCCTCTAGCATATAGAAGAAAGACTGTTCATGATATTGCCTTGCTATGAAAAGGCTGAAATCTAGAAGCTTTGTTTCTTTGACAGCTAGCCTGTCTTTTGAACATTGGAAGTTTATTCCTAAGTGTCTTATGCTTTTAAGAGGAATATAATTAAGAGAGTTCTGATACGTTTCACTAGGCAAATACAAAGAAAACAGGTCCTTTTGAGCACTCCATTGCTGTAAAAGGTATTTGATCAAAAAAGCTAAGTTACAAAATGGTTTGAGGGTTGTCTAGGTTACATAATAAAGACATATAGATGAATTTAAATAAAATATTGTCACATTTATAGTACTCACAAACAAAATCCATCTTCTTAACTGGTTCGTGTTTAAGAGTGCTATTTCACTGATGTACCAAAGGTACATTTGCTGAATACTTTACACATGGAAGAGTGGTAGCAGTGGTGCTGTTGGAAGGAGAGTTCTCTTTAAATCAGCCAGGGGGGGAAAAAAAAAAGTTTGAGACTAATGGAAAGAACCTCTACTCCTTTAATAGAGCCTGCAAAATATATTCTCCAGGACTGATCAGCTCTGAAGGCTCTAGAGGTTTGATGATTGGAATGGCAGGAAATCACGCTTTCAGGACATAACGAATTGACTAGGCCATCCATCATTTGTTAGCATGCGCTGAAACACTGGGTTTGTGTGCAGAGGTCTGTGATTTAGTAAATACTTGGGAGATGAATAGAGCTTACACACAAGGGAAGATATTGCTGTCCTTCAGCAGCCTTAGACACAGATCCCTGCTGAGAAGGCCGTCTGACAGCAGCTCATCAGTAACTGGCCTGTCACAGTCAGTGATGCCCACCAGCCATCCCCAGTATATTAAATGCATTTTTAATATCTGCTTCAGTAGATTTAATGAAGAAAATTTAGTTTCCATACTCTGATCACTGCTTTCTCAAGTGTTATAAAGCATTGAGTGAAGCGCTTCCAAGAAAGGAACTGTGCTGATAACAAGAGGAGTTCACTGAAAATCAGAATGAAACAGGGGTGTTATTTTTCCAAATAGTTTCCATAAAGCAAAACAAAAATGTCTGGAAAAAGCAGTGATGATCTTAGAAACAATTGACCCTCCTGCAGAGGGACCTTATGCAGCAAGCTGTACAGCAGCAGAGATGCAGGGCTGGGAAAGGTGTTTGCACAGTGGTTCTGTTTAGTGTGGCGGAGCTTGCCAAAAGGCAAAATTGCATTTCTTACGCTCTCATGTGTCAGTACCAGAATCAGATAATCATTCTATCTGGCTTTTAGGGTCCAGAGAGGTGGCTGTGAATGGAAGGAGTGGAATAGATCAAATTTTTAATTGCTAGCATAGATTTTGTTTCTGTTTTGGCATTTTTGCAAGTGATGCTTTTGGTGAAAATAATTGTAACATTATATGGTATTATATAAACTGATACAAGAAACAAATAATAAGACATGATAGAAAATAAAATTGCCATTTTTATAACTTGGCAGACTCATTGAGAGTTATTCAGTATTAAAACTCTGTATGTAAGGACTGTACAGAATTATTTTTTAAATTAATGGCAAATCTTATAATCTTTTGTTGTCCATACATAGAGATAAACTTCATAGTTATTTTATTTTTCTTCCAACTTTCAGGGAAAAACTTCTGTTTACATTAAAGCAAATAAGTTGATTTTCATATTCTAATGAAATTCACTGCTTATGATATTTACTTCAGGACAGCAAGACACACAACTTGATTTTGTTGCATACATTTATTTGAAACATTGACTTCTTGAGCTTTTTCTCTCTCAGGAATCCATTCTGTATTCACAGAAGAGAAAGCAAGTCCTGAATGAGACCTATAAATTTGGTTCTTGTATGTGTCAAAACAGTAATGTATAAAATGCATATTATTATAAAAATTTAAGAAGTGTCCTAAATGCTTAGATTTTTATAACGCACAACATATTAAATAATACATTTTCTTGTTAGCATCTGTTTGCTGTCATTGTTGGCAGGACCTATGATTTATTACTTAAATTAATGACTACAACCATTTTGGTGCTGATATATGCCCCTTATGGCTTATAGCATCACTTTAAAAAACAGCATATACGCTTCTATAAGAGTAATTTTTTAATTGTTCATCTTTTAAGTTCCTGGTGAAAGTATTATAATTATCTTTATTTGCAATGTGAAACTTTCAGAAGCTTGAATTACACTCTAAACTGAGTGAAATAATGCTAAGGATTAATTTCTGTAAGAAAATGCAACACAAGAACTGATCCTAATAAAATTGCCTTCTAAGACAAGCCTGATTGAGTACTGTTACCAAGAAAAACAATAGAAGAATTGAAAGAAGAATGGAAAGATAATGCTCTGCGTTCTGATCAGGTGATGGTTAAAAGCCTTGTTCATGTATTTGTTTAACTAATTGGTACCATACAAGTAGATTTCATTCTCCCTTAGGCGTACTCTGTCGTTAGTTTTCAGCTTGGATCTCATGAAGTCCTTGTTGTTCATGGACTTCAAATTAGGAATTCAAAGTAAATGAACTTCTTGTCAAAAGTCTTAAATTTGCCAAACAGGAACTGTTTGCCTGTTGTGGGAAAAACATTACAGTTTGTGAACAACTTAGGAAAAAAACTTCTGTTTGTAAGCAACTGAAGCATTTTTACATATCTTATGTTTTATTTTGGTACAACCTTTTTTAAAAATTCTTCTGTCCATAACATTTTGTGAAATTATTTGATACGAGAGGGAGATACTGTCCCTTCCACTGCATGCACCAGGATATCCAGTAGCCTGATTGATAGTGACAGTCTCATTTCTTTGTACCAGAGAGTTGTTGAACTTCACTATCTTGCTTTATCCTTTTCATCTGAATAGAATGTTAAGTGTTGCAGTCTATCCAAAAGTGGAAAAAGGCTTCAGATCAGGATGTAGTGCTGAAGAGGAATTTATTGTTTGGGTGATTGTCCTCTATTTGCGTATCTGTATTCAGGCCTTCAAAGTCTTGGAAGCATTTGATGACCTGGTTTCTCATACACCTCCAAAATCTTCAACACTGAACAAAAATGTCCTCAGACATCATAAGATATTTTCTTTCACAGAAAGCAAAACATTATCAAATATTCCTTTGAACAAGACCCATGTGATAGCAGAGGAATTGTCTTATGCAATGCAGCATGTCTGAAACCAGGCAACATAGAAACTGTGACCAGAATGGAGGTAATACTCCTGTGACTGAATTACTATAAAGGGTCCTTTGGAGTTCCCTATTGTTAATTGAAGACACAGACAACAATAAAGACATCATGTATCTCTGTTTCTATTTATGGTTGGCTGGGAGATGGCAGAACTTCTTATCAGTCCTCTGTTGATACTGGTAACATCCAGTTCTTTATTGCATCTCTTCTGTGGAATACAGATGCTCATTTGCACACTATAACTTGTGGAGAGTACAGTAACTAATAGGCAGAGTGTGTATGTTCCTATATATGAAATGGCTATTGAACATTAGCCATTTCTGGCATCAATATAAAATGCATGTTGTAAATGTAGCTCTTCTTCAGTTTTCAACACAGCTGAGCAGTATGTCCTCCTAAACAAGTGCGTTTTCTTGGGGTACGCAAAATACTAAAAGAGGAAAAAAAAACTTGAAAGCTAGATCTCTGGTTCTTACAGAGCTTAAGAAGGAAGATCTGTTTTGACCAGTTGGCAGGGAACTCCCAATAAGCCAAGGAAGTTCCAGTCCATATGGAGTTCAGTGACCTAACTGAAATGAGTGATCTAACACAGGAATATGCTTTTCTTTATCCTTTTATTAGGAACAGGAGACTATAATTGCTGACCAAAAAGAGTAAGTTGGGCTACATTTTTATCTCATTTGTATTGTGTTCCTTTGGCATCAGTGGTCTGAGAAAGAAAGGAGAATGGTCCTTTATGGAATAATGCATAGTTTCAGTGTAAATATTTTTCTAGCCATATCTGTCTGCTTGATATGTCATCTAAGTGCTGAACATTTTTTTCCAAACAAATTCCATTGGTTGCCCAACAACTATTATTCACAAGCTTCCTGCTTACTCTTTTTGTTTTAATTTACTATTTAGACACAGACCTCGACAGTGACAGACGATCATTCTTACACATTGTTATTTTTTGTGGTTTCAAGGTTTCTGGATAGACAATTTTGTCCATTTATCTGCAATAGATGCCAGTCATTCTAACATTTTAAATCACAGTAATTTAAAGATAATATTCAAATGTTTCAGCTACTGTGTAAAAATGAATATATTTTTATGTAGACAGATTTAGGGAGGTCAGCATGTATCACATATTACTTGTTTGTGTTAGTTTATTTTGTAATTCTTAGCTGTTTAATTTCTTTTTCAAGGATATCTCTCAGTGGAACTTTGCATTAGTGGATCATGATGTTTACTGAAATAACCAGTTGAAATTATTAAAATATGCAGTGGAAAGCAGCATGCTTATTTTAATGTGCTTCTGAATATTAAATGCAAGCAAAATGTTATATAGACATGAAGCTAATTGTTATAGTATATGAAGCAAAAGCTGTGTAAACCCTAACCTCGTAATTTTGCAAGTTCTACTTTATCATGTAGCTGTAAAAGGCAATCAAAATAAATCACAGAAGATGAAGAAATATCTTCTAGGGCTTTCTGTATGCTTTCAGAAGTGGCGCTTGATCCATGAAATTTTAGTAAGCATATTAAATAATACAATATGATGTGCAACGTGTCAGGTCTGATAAATTATTTTGTATAGGACATTTATACAACATATGGTGAGCTGCTATGTGAACAGCTTAATGACTAAATTATGTTAATCTTTCTTGCCATATTTACTTTTCATTTAAGAAAAGGCATTTTCAAATTTTTATTTTACTTTTTTGATCATGTGTAGCTATAAGAAAGGTGTAGGTCATCTCTGAGAAGCCGTGACAGTGATCCAAGGTTCCTCAGCTGTGCAGTGTACATAACACAGATGTTGGGAGAGTCATCTGTCAGCTATGCCTCTCCTATGGAGTTAAAGTTCTAGGGGGAAAAGAATTCGACACAGTGCTGTCACTGTTACATTTTCACAATAGAAGAGCATGCAAATAGTCAACCTCCTGCTTAGCAGTAGTGCCCTGTCTAATGTCTGTGCTGGTTAGAATAAAAAAATAGTGGGTGCATCTAGGGCTCATAGATCTGACAAAGGTCATGCTATGCTGGGCATTTGAATTGGAAATTGTCTGGACTTAGATTTTATAAAGCTCCCACTGTTGTCGGGGAAAATTTCAGCAGGGTTTTGTCCCTAGAGAGGCCTCTTAGGCCCTTTTCTGTCCTATGAATGAATTTAGATGTGAGGGTTTCTCTTGCCTTAAAACTGTTAAGTTCATTTTGCATACATCCCTAGAGAGAAAAACTGGCAGATGCTTTTGTCTTGGAAGTGTTTAAAAGAAAACTGCAGAACAGGAACAAGGGAGAGAAGGGGCCCTGCGTGGAGTCCCAGAACATTTTGGAAATGGCCAATATGCAGTTTTCATCAGTACTAAGGCGGGGCGCAATATGGTGCCTGTAGCTCACTAGGGAATATGAATGTTGATTAAGCATACTCCCAGGCTTTGAAATCCTGAAAGCAGTGTCAGAATAATGGATGTTGAGCAAATGTCAAGCATTTGTTAATTTCTCTGTTATTTGGAGTTTATCTACCATGATCAATCAAATAAACTAGTGCTTCTCTGTTGTGGCATGTGTCATTGATATGGTGATTAGGAGGATAGAGAGGCCTTCTGCCTTTTTTTTTTTTTTTTTAAATCCAGGTAACAGATTACACATGAACAGCCATAACTTTAGGTTAAATATTTCTTTGCAATTGGTTTAGTGGAAAGAGGTGCATTAACAAAATACTTTGGGGGTACAGAGAGACAAAAGTATTTACATATCTGCTGTGAATTCATGCCATGTTTTCCCCTCTTGGCCTTAAAATTTTACTGTCATGAGGAAGGAGAAGTTACTTCTAAATAAAAGTTGATAGAGGGATCTTTTACTTATTGTTAGAAAGTTTGAAAACAAAGGATATCCACCCCAAAGTACTAATTTATGGCTTAACTCCCTTCTTCACTCTAAATCTTTTGGTTTCTAAAAACTAGAAACTTGGTCTCAACATCCTCTTATTGGTACCCTTTGGTTAAAAGTAGAGATCTCTTTTATGAGAATATACACTCTTATAAGATATGACATGTATAACATGTATATGTAAATTGTTAGTTACTCACTAATGTGCAGACATGTAAACATTCCAGTTGAGAATATTTCGTTCTCTCAATTTTCACTATTTTCTGAAGTTCTAATTCTGGTACTTTGCCACTCTTAGAAATTTGGTAACGTATGAAGACCTGATATTTAAATGTGAAGAAAAATGAAGATTAATCTGAAAGAGAAGGTGGCTCTATGGCCTTTGCTGCTTTATTGTAGTATATTAAAACTCAAAATATGAGAAGATAGGGCTGCGTATTTTGTGTGAGGCATTTTTGAAAGCTGCCTGAAGGATTTTATCAGGAAATTTTCAGTGACTTCCAGTGAATCAACACTGGAACACTCTTCTCATTTATTTATTTTTTTTTTATTTTTTTTTTACTTTAGTCCTTATGGACTTAATATAAAGATGATAATTTTTGATTTTATTATGTTTTTTATAAGTCACAAACATTTAAGAATTACCAGTGAGTCATGCCATACTACTTGATGCATGCTGAGATCAGCTTATTTTAACAGAGAACTAATGCTGGTTCTTCCATGGCTCCCACATTTATTTATCAAAGCCTCTAGGCTCATTCTAACAAAACTGGTGAAATTTTGGTGCTTAGTGAAGGTGATAATGTGTAGTCAGTCTTATTGACTGTTCATATCATAAATGATTCTGTTCCATTAGTGTTCATTAGATTCTGTTTCATGAAGAGTTTTGGAAAGACAGCCTTCCCTGCTGTGGCACTGTGGGAAACAAAGCTTATAGTCACTGTATGTATTTTCAGGGCAGTATAAGGAACACCAGAAAAATCATCCAGAGAGGGGAGCGAGGGAAAGGAAAAGCCTGTTGATAGGAGTGGGAAGGGTTAGAGAAGTTTTAGGATACAGTAATGTAATGTTGTGATCAGCTCTTGTGATGTTCCCTTCATATTGCCTGCCAGTTTTAGATAGAAAGCTTTTTTTAAAAGAGTGCTGGAAGAACACTAGTAAAAAGAAATAGCTGGCTTTCCTTCTTGTGCATTTCTGCAATCTTTTAAAGGGGAAGTAAGTAGTGGCATTAAATGACTTTATTCCCTCTATGACATAATAAGCTATATCCCTGGGGCTGAAAATAGGCTTTGTAAATATCTGCATGCATGGTACAACAACTTAGATATACAAGACAAAATACTGCACTGTTGAGTAGGTAGACAAGAATTATTATCCTTTTTTTCCCTTTTGTTTTGTTCAATAATTACAAATAGCTTAACATTTTTATTTTTTTTTTTAATTATATGCATTGTCTAGGGCTCCAAAATCACAAGGGAGCTACCTATAAATGGATTAATCTCTTGCCTTGAATCTGCATCATAACCAAAATGGGAGTTTGCTAAAAACTATCATGTCTATATCATCCATGTTTAATTCTTGAAATTTATCCTGAATGTATTTTTGAGATTATATCCTGGATGGGGAAGGTCAATAAGATCCTGACTTCTTTAAGGAATTAACAGTTTTGATTTGGTAACTGGACACTTTTTTGACTTAAGTTGTTCACTTTTTACCCTGGAGGAACCTATGCAACAGTGTGTGTGCTTGACATGTGATGCATGCAAATGCTAAATACAGTAGCAGCATGAGGCAAGTGTCATTAACAGTAATTTATGTAATGAAAGCCACCTGGCTGTCTTTGTAATTAATTGCTTGTAAATAATAAATTTTGAATGTAGTTTATAGTTTTCTAAATTTGATTATATATTTTTAGGAGCAAATTGTTTAAGGGTGTTTAGGGATTTATTTAGTTCAACACGATATGCTTTTTACATGCAAGTTAATTTTTTAATATAAGATGAACAATCTAATGAGCTCTGAATTGCAATTCATTTTTAAAAATAATTTTCTAAACTTAAACACCTAATTTGTACAGGACAATGTAGTTTTGTTGAAAAAAAGAGCTATAAAGTAGAATTATTTTCCCCTTTGTCCAGTAAGTAAATTTGAGATTGAAGCCTGAAAAACTTCCCTTAACTTCTCCTGATTTATTTCTTTTCCTGGGCATAAGAGGAAGTAGCACGATAGACTAATCCAAACAATATGAGGGGATGAACATGAAATAAATATTTTGAATATTGCTTTCCAGTAATAACCTACTGAGTATATTTTCAATGTGTGGACCTTGGCCCTATCAGTAGGGCAGATGTGAAAGGAGAAGGATAAACCCCTGGTTTAAATTGTATCTTCCTTGCCATAACTGCATGTTGAGGTCCATTGCTGTTGCACCCTAGGAACATCCTTCTTCACACAACCAACATCACATAAGGAACACTTTAGTGTATTTTTATCTAATGGTTCAACATTTAGATTGTGCTACTAAGATAAAGATGTCAAATTTGCAAACATGTTTGTGGTACAGTCTTAACTGAAGTAAATTGAAATAAAGTGTGGATAATTGTACAGTTGAATGCAAATGAGGAGTTCACAGTTGTTTTGCCTTTTTCCTTCATCTCTGGTATGCTGCTTGGAACGTTCACTGATACTTTCCTGGATATTAAGAAAATTTTCTTCTTGCTAAGTAACTTGGAGTCATTGAAATCAAGGACATAGAAAATCATCTACTTTTGCTAGTCTCAAGCATTGTGGTTTTTTATTTAATTTTCTCAAAAAATTTAATGGTAGAGTTAAAAGCAGAATTCTTGAGTATACTAGGAAATGGAGATGTGGTGGACTATACTGAAATTATCAAGGTATATGTGGAAACAAACCCTCTTTGACTCCTATCAGATTCTTTTGTCAGTGGATTCTCTGACTAGATACTTAAAGGGGACCAGACAAGTTCTGCTGTCTGTCATGTGAGGACATTCAATAGTCATTGAAGCCTGATGTCAGAATATTTGGGAGTTTTAATTTCACGTTTTAGCTCTGACAATGTATTTCTTAAGCCCTTATTGTGAATATATATTGTCATGTATTACATCTGATAATATTTTCCAGTTTGAAAACTCGACCTTACAAAACAGTTTTATATTTTAATGGAAGAGACTTGAAATGTATGTGAAATAATATTTACTTATAGATGTCTCTGGGTGGGTTTGGCATTGGAATAGGTTCCAAACATTCATGCAATAAGCACTGTTTAATTCCAGAAAAAAATTATATCATAACAATATCTTAGGCAAATTGCTGTCTATTTCTACTAATTGCTTACTAAGATTATAAGACTGAAAAACTAGTTCCTTTTGGTTTGGGCCTGCTATTCTTCTATTGCTGCTATTGCTGTGACTTTTAACATGTTATGTATTTATCCACTGTTAAAGTATGATGCTATTCTTCTTATCATAGCCATATATATGTGAATGGAAAACCTGCATTTTTGTTCTTCTCTTTTCAGGTTGGGAGATTATTCATAAATACTTTGTAATCATTTGAATATGGTGTATTTTTTGTTGCACTTATATTATTGCTGTTGGAAGTCAGGTTTTTGTGGTGTGGGTGAAAGAAGGTGTAATTTATCTCTGCAAAGAGCTAGCATTATATTGGGATCATTGCTTGCATTGGTTATTTGTACTTCTGCAAATTTTTTTTTCACATCTGATACAGATTGTTCATAGTCTGCAGTTGTTTTAAAACATATTGCTTGTTACAAGAGACACCAAAAAATTAGGTGTCTACAGGAGGAATTGGTGCTCTGTTCTTAAAGAAACTTCTAAGTCTTCCTAAATGAAAAATCAAACAGTATCTAATACTGGCAATTTTCCTCTGTCTGCTGCTAGAACTTATTGGCCAACTAGGTCAGACATTATTAAAGTTCAAGTGGCCCACTGGGAAAAGTAATGGCCTTACGCTACTATGAATTTTAAATGCTGCCATTTCTATGTATTGCACCATCATCTGTTCTCTCACATCGCTAAATTGTATAGAAGTTGTGGGACCAACCAGTGTCAAGGTCATGGAAGTGATGACTCTTCTCAAGTAGCCTTTGCTGAGCTTGATACTCGTAACCCTGGCTATAGGCAGCAAAGTTGTATGCACGTGCCTGTATTTAACCTTTTTATTATCACTAAATAGTGCAAGCCTGCAATGCAGGATATCTTTCTCCTCAGAATCTTTACTTTGGGTTTTATTTTTGGTCCAGCCAAAGATATGAAATTGACTTCGAGGCAAAGGCAATTTTTAGGGATCTGTATTTAAGTCCTTTGAGTTGTGCTGTTGTGCAGGTTACTCAACTGGATATCAGAGAATTTTTAAATTTATTAATGCTATTGTTCTTCAGATGAATTTCATCTTGATTTTAAATGTAATCCTACTGAGTCTGAATTGAGAGTATCATCACCTACTCCTTGTTATATATATTTATGTGTGTATATATATACACACACAGCATAACAATAGCAATATCCACTTTTTGAGAATTTTCATTCAGAAAAGTTACCACAATCATACTAAACTATAAGAATGATTATAGTGCAGGAGGCTACAATGAAGAAGGATTAAAGCTGTAACTATTCTAGAGGTCAGCGTGCCTTCTTTGTTCTATGTTCTTCAGTGCTTGGATGCATATAAGCCTAACAGTTCCCAAGCTTTGGGTAGGCCTTTGGTATTCCTGAGCCTTCCTGGATTCTCTTGTGGAATCATTCAGACTGCTAAGAAGCCTTTTTGTTGTCTGGACAATCCTGACACGTGGAAGAAATTCTGAGAATCCACTAGTTGTCACCTCCTCTCAGGTAGGAAGTTGACCATCAGACTGGCATTGGGCCAGTTACAGTAGTAGCTGTGGTGCTTGCTGCACACATCCTGCAGTTCTGGGAAGCCACTTAGGCTGTATGCAATGCTGCTAGATCTATTTGAAATCCATTACTGACAGAATTTTTACAAATGAGAGTGGACTGGTTAGCATGTGATAAGCAGTATAAACATTGCTTCCTTTAGGAGTCCCTGTTCCAAATCATTTGCAGTACGGAAGACAAGAATTCTGCTGTTTGGATTTCTTTCATGTCTTTAATAATGTAACAGGAAAAATACATTTTAGACACATGCTCTGAAACTTCAGGCTAGATGGGAGGAGAATTCTCCTTTCACCACTAGTCTTTTAAATTTGTTGGATTTATATCTTTCTTTCCTCACTTAGATTTTAAATCTGGCATGGCAGCACCATACAGGTCTAGCCCTATTACTTTTATTTCAATGCTGAATATTGTATTAGTAAAAGTCTTTTTAAACTTACTATACATGGAAAGGGGAAGTTTTTTTCGAGTTAAAAAAAGAGAGACTCTTGCTATCTATTTCAGAACACATCATGAAAGATATGAGTAGTGTGCATACTCACTAGAGACTGTGGAGGGAAAGAATTAATTTTCCCCCCTACCTAAATTCCTGGCTAAGTGGCAGTGTAGGTTCTTCAGAGAGGTTTGACACTGCAGCTTTGGGATTTCACATGACAGCTTCTGAATTTTGGAAACACAGCTCCTGCCCCTACACTCAGTTTTTTAACCAATATATTTATCATTTTAAGAAGGTGGAATATTCCATTTTGTGAAATGGAAACAATGAAGCTGTTCTGTTTATATATAACATATTTGTCTTATGGACTATGCTTTCCCTCTGCTTGTGAATACTTCTGGATTAAATACTACAGTTCATATTTTCTCTTGATTTTTTTGTTTGTTTGTTTGTTTTTATTTTTACAAATCGTTCTACTCTTCCTTTATTCCATCGTAAAATACATTAAATGTAGAACTCATTTTTTATTCTTTCTACTTTAGGCAGAAAGTGTAGAGTTAAAAATGAGGGAAAGGAAACTCATTCGAAAACATGAAACAAGTGGAAATTTGGTTTGCACCTACAACTCTTTTTTCACTAATCTCAGAAAATAAGGTAAAAAACCTGCAAGTTTTATCTTATCTGTAAAGAATTCATTATTTGCAAAGGCTGGTAATATATTTGCATAACATTTGTTATGCTTGGATTCTCTCCTGGTGAGGCTGAAGCAAGTAAAAAATATTAAGTTGGGCAGCACTTAAAATCTTGGTTGCATCTGCAATTTCGTTTTGTTGAGGTGATGATCTGGTACAATTAAATTGCTTTCATCATTACTAGCTGCTTTTTAGCTAAAGTTTTGTATCTCTAGCTACAAAGCACTAAACTGCTTATATGCAGTAGTAACTTACGTGTTACTACTTTACATATGAATACTCCTTCCAAACCAGAACATTTCTGAAACACTGTCCAGGGATTATAGCATTCCTCATCTACCAAATTCTGAGATTCATTAGAATCAAATGGTCTAAATTTTATTTGTACATAGTAATTGACCAAAGGGCATACTCTATTCCCAGTGCCAAACTTGCCATTTTCTTTCTAGCTTGACTGAAATCTAAGTTCTTAGAGATAATTTCTCTTATCCCTTTTTCTGGACTGACTTGGACATCCCATTCTAAATGTTTGATTTGTATATAAGGAGTAACTTTCATAACTGTAATAGTTGGGGGTTTTTTGTGGCAAGGAAATTTTTATACCTTTATATCACTTGGAACCTAGAAATTACACTTCATTTTACAAAAAAAAAAGTAATTTTGTCTTTAAAAAATGGTCATTTTTAGCCAACTTTAGATTTCACAGTTTTCTGCTCAAATCCACTTACGAATTGACAAGAGCACAAAATACACCAGGCATTCAGATGGAAGTATGCCACTGACATCAACACAGAGTAACAAAAGGTAAATTGGTGTCATTGTGGATGCCAGTATACAAGAAAAAGAGGACATCTAAAGGGCAAGACTGGATGCTTTGAACAGAGCTGTGGGAGTTAGATTCATCACTATCTGGAATTGCAGAAGAAAATATTTCTGTGAAAGTTGTTACTACAGAACTTAAGAGAAAAGTTTGTTTATTTCTCTGGACAATATACTTAGTTACAATAGGGGTAGCAAGTTAATTTATTAAATGTTTAAATGGGAGAATTAAGTATGACTTCTGGGTTTTTTATTTGTTTGAGAAAATTAGCAATTATGTACCTTGGCTCTACAGTTGTTTCTCTACAAAAGTGTCTGCTTGTCACAAACATCTATATTCCTAGTCTTCAAGTATGCCATGAGGCTTACTATATAGTTTTTTTCCATGAAAGGCAATAACGTAATACTCAAATGTTATTTGAATAAAAACCACTTTCAGTCTTAGGTTTGTTTTCCTGGATAGCTCAGCGATAAATGCAAAAATTGCATTTTTTGCTTTGAAATCTTGTACAGAAGTATCAGAGGATGGATGGAGCCTTGGGAATTTAGCTGTTCCTGTAGAACTAATGGTAACTTCTATGGTAGTATTCCTGCTGTCAGTATCAGCAGTTGTGATCATGATGTTTTGTTATTCAAATTCATGTTCATGAATTTCCTCTCCAAGTACATAGTACTGGCTTTTTCAGTGCTTTTTGAAACCATGGTGTTTCAGTTTTCACTCAATGGGATCTTGCAATAGATGCTCCATCTGTGTTTTGAGGAGCTACTTCATTTGCCAGGAAATTGTCGCAATGAAATTGTAGCGAGGAAACACTGAGTGGCAGGTGAGTGGTTTTAGAGTTTAAGACCAGAACTATATTAACCAAAAGAAACATAGAAGTAGCCCTGTGAAGGTATAAATCCACTTCTCCTGGAGAAGGGGAAAGATCATCCAGCAGTAAGGCTTGAAATTCTTTGAATGGTGTTATTGAAATAATTCCCTTTGCCTCAGCAGTAGTTTCTATACTGCAATCCAGTATATACAATTTGCAGTGTTATTGGAATGTTTTTTTTTCAGTATTCATGCTAAGTCCTAAATTATCTGAACAGTTGGAAGCATAGGAGAGGAGTGTTGAACTAAATTGAAGCAGAAGGTCAAAATCCAAGGACACTAAGGGAACAAATAAAATGGACGAGAATAAGAGAAACATTTAGTTTTGGAAAGACCTTGAAGGCCATCAAGTCCAACCATTAACCTGGCATTTCCAAGACTGCCGTTAAAGGTGGAGTGTAAAGGGAAGGAGGGATAATGGTCTTAGGTTTTTTTTATATGTCAGTGTCAGTGTATAATAGGATAGTGGTAGTGTAAGTACAGTTATCATACCAGGAATGACCTAAAACCACAAAAATTGCTACATCAGTGGAGGAGAACTCAAACCAGAAATCTAGGCAAATGCTGTCCTGATCTGTTTTGGGCTTTTCCCCACATCTATCTCTAAATTCAGTTCTACCATTATGACCATGTAAATCTACATGGTAATAATAGTTATGTGGTGAGCCATTAGGGGGCCATATGTATCCAACTTATTTATAGCCTGCAGGTTTGATTTTTTTTAAAAAAAATCAACTTGAGATATCTTAGCTTTCTGTATGTGTATAGCCTGTGTAAGTACATAACCTTAATCTTTCCTTTGTTCACCTTCTAGTGATTACATGTGCAAGTTGCAGGTTGTCATAATTGGATTGTGCCCCTTTTGGAAAGGCTTTGTGGTATGTAACTCCTGGCCTCTGTGTCACATGTATATTTAAATAAATATTTATTATTTAAATACTGTTTATTTAAACAGAAGCTTTAATAAAATTTTTAATTCTTTACTGTATTGTACTTACTTTCTCTGTAATCCATTAATTTAATAAATCTATATTTTAGTCAGTTTCTGTTGCTCTCATTTTTCTACAGTTTTAACATTCAGTCTCTGTGAATACTCAGGGTGAACAATCCCACGTGTAAAATACCAAAGATCAAGGCTCAGCTTACTGCTGTCACGCAGATGTTGCACTGGGCAGACAAGCCCAAAATACAGAGTTATGGCAAAAAGCCTGGAAGCACAGCTATGGATAAGACATACTTGTATTTCTTTATACAGCACCACATTAATCTGGTCACTTTATTCCTGATTCTTCAGCTGCTTGGTTTGGAGATAACTTTATACTATGCTGCATATACATACTGTCTGTTTAACTCTGATCCAACCATTTAGTTGTTTTGTGCCTTAGTGTTCCCTCTTGAAAGTGGGAGTAGGACTTCCCTATCTTAAATTAGTATTTCTGAAGTGTGACAGTTGGAAGGAGAAGGGTCACTTATGTATGGAGAGAACATGTACTTTTAATGTAATTATGATATGATACAGGTGTTAAATTCACATACAAGAAGTCTGACAGAAGAGTGACACTTTAGACATTGTAGAATCTTTGAACTACCTATGCTGTGCCATAGTAGGTAAGTTCATGAAAGGAAAAAAATGTTAATTATTCATAATGCTTTGCTGTACCATAAAACTCGATTTATTGAGACTATAATTTGTTCAAGTTGCATGTAGTAGAAAAATATATCAGGAGTAATTAGTAGTGTTCAGGATGTGATGAGGTAGATATATCCACAGAGGACAATTGAAAACAGTAGCAGTGTGGTATTGATTGCCTTTCAGAGGAAAAAAAATCTTGTCTCATTTCTAAATGTTAACAATTCAGAGAGAAAAATTCCCACTTGGGAAGAATGCTTTCCAGGTTGCTTCATTGCCAGGTGTTTGACATTGAGTGGAGCCTTAGATGAATGAAGCTTATGGCAGCTTTTGGAAATGACCGACTCCGGGGAATCTTGGCTTCCTGCTGTGAAAGTTTCCATTTTCAAAGCACATCAGTTTCAGTGGGAATGTTCCACTGGTCCCATATGCTACTTCTGACAGAGGGGAAGTTTTTAACCTGAATATGAGACAGCTACTGAAGAAGTTCCCTTGCTGCTAACAAAATGAATTTCAATATGTTGCCAATGAATAAGCGGCATGTTCCCAACTGCTGAAGGAATTTAACTCCATCAATTATTAATGACAATTTTGCTTTAATTTCCTTTTTTACCCTGTTAGCTTTTAGCTCCACTACTTGCTCCTGGTAGGACTTTTGGGTTCTGAAGTTGAATCACCCAAACGATATGCTAGTTTGATTTGAAATTCTTGCTGTACTTTCCTCCCCTCCCTCATACGCTCTCTCCTTGACCTAGCAGCAGGAAGCCTTTGTCTGAGGTGTTCATCTGGAACAACTTTTCCACACTTGTTTTCATGTTCTGTTAGATTACAGGGCAGCAGGCCTACCTTTGAAGCTCCCTTCTCTTTTGTTTCTTTGCAGTGCACTCCAGTAATTAACTTTGTCCTTCTTTTATTTGTTCCAGTCAATCGCAGTCCACTCTGCTGAGCATCTTCTCCCAGGAGTACCAGGTTAGAAGTTTTCTCCTTTGTGAGGGTTGACAGGTGCCTAATTGAATGATGAATGTCCCTTTATTTCTTTGTAATTGAACTGCCAGCTTTCTGATTGGTTTGGAGGATGTTCCTTTTTCCACATCAAGCACCGCCTGAGTCTCAGTGGATGGCTGCCAAGCCTACCCATCCATCTGTCTAATAACATCTAGCCTTTGCTTATTTGGTGGACCTGTAATAAATTATGCTAAACCATTATTATTCTGACAATAATAATTTCCCTGTGTTGCGTGGTTCCATGTGCTAAATGTTTGCTGACTTGCACTGTCAGTGCTGCTTTCCATTGCTGACAGAGATGATGATAAATGACCATTGCCGGAGTGGCAGAAGGCAAGAGAGGCAGAAAATGGAGTCATTTATCATGAGATGACAGGTGTCAGTCAAGTGGCAAGTCTCTATGGAATTACTTTTTGTAGTTTTTCAAATAAGTTGTTTTTAAGCAATGTTCTTCCTGGTTAAAAATGCCAATTGAATTGTAAAACTAGAGTGCACCAGACTTAGATGGAATTGAATTGAGGGAAAATTAATACAAAGGTTGAAAGAGAGTACAAGTTTTTCTTTGCCCTCAGCAGCCTTCAGTAAACTTATTTAGATTCAATTATTGTGACCTTACTGGCTTTTACATATGGTACATTGCAGTACAGTCTGAAGAAGTTCAATTCAATAGGTAGATTGAATGTCATTTCTGTATGGAATCTAAAAACATGGTTCACATCTATCAAAGTATAGCCAAGGATCACATGTTTGCGTAGTCATGATTTCTGTGTTTTGATCTATGACACATTTGTAAAAGTCCTTGTTTTTTCATTTTTCTAGAAACAAATCAAAAGAACACATGCCAAGCATCATACTGCTGAAGCTATCGAAACTTACTACCAAAGGTATGACCTCCCCACCCCAATTAATATTCCCATCATAGCTACTGGTTTTTATGGCATTCGTGAGTTAGTTAGCTGATGAAGCTAATTTTATATAATAATAAATTAATAATTTGGGAATACAGAATGGTCCAGCTAAAAAATGTTTTTCACTGGAAATACAGAAAATTTTCAGGATTTGGTCATTCTGATTAAGAAAGATTTTACTTCCATGGCTCTAAGTCGGGATAAGCAAATATTTTCTCACTGAATGTGGTGGCATTTATTATGTATTGCCTATAGTTTGCAATTTTTAGGATTTCTGTGTCAAGACTGATTTTGATGACTTCCTTACAGCAAGAGAGCTTGTTCTGTTACAGTTGCTTGTTTAAAACAACATTTGTGTTACATTACAAAAAGTTACATATTCATGTATTGCCAGTTAAAGCACTAATTTTTAGATCACTCCTGTTTTATCAACAGAAGTGTCAGAAATAGTTTTTAAGGGAGGATGAAAACCTTTATGTCATTTTACAATTGTTTGCATCTTAAGCTAATAAACTGTGCTTGCTATTCCGTATAGTTTTTCTGTTAGTTCTATAGGCTTTACTAAAAATATTCCAGTGACATAATTGGGGCATAGTGATAACAGGTAAAGATATGCAATTAAAATATTACTTTGTAGACTGACATATCTGAAGAGCATGCATGGCAAGTGAATTCATACTTGTGATGTATGATATTCGTGCTTAATACTAATCTGTATGAATCAAGAAAATCAACAAAGAGCCTTCATTTGTAAACAATTAAATGTGCTTCTGCCAGAGTCATGTATTTAAAACTTAACCACAACCTGATTATATCAGACACTGGTTTAGAATATCTAGTGTGAAGTGTACTAGTTTAGGTGTTTGTTTTTGTTTTTTTATTATTTGTATTGTTCTGTAAAATTTGTACTAGATCACATAACACTTTTCTTAGGGTTGATTCTTGTTTAGGAAGAATATTGGCTTAAAATTTTGTTGTGATAATAACGTGCATATACAGTACTACTTTTAATTATTTTTCACTAGCACAGTTTCAGTGAAGTGGCCTGTGGTAATTGTAACTGCTGTGTAAGTAAGCCTTTTCTTTGAGTATGTGTAAATCACTAGTTCCAGCCTGAAATTTCAACCTGAAACATGGGACAAAATTTTGTTTTATGCAAAGCAGCAGTTGTATGGGTGTCAGTAGGGTTGTAGGTATGATTAAGTTTGTCTCACATCAGGTAGGAGGATTTGGTCTCCTGTCTTCTTCTGTAGTCTGAAGTATGATAGCAGTACATAACTAATGCATTATGTATGAAGCTGTGTGATAGTGGTAGGGAAAATCATTCTTTATGCTATTTCTGAGTATGTCATTTTGCAAGTGTATTAACATGGCTGAGTAAAATGCACATGTTTTAAAATCAGAGATGTTCTGGTCAATAGTTAAAAATCTCATTTCAGTCCTATTTTAATAGATTTACTGTGTAGTATGTTTAGGAGGCTACAGAAGCAGACAACTTGAGTTAGAAGCCACTTTGAAATACTTCAGGCATAAATATGACAAACATGTCTTCTCCTCTGCTGTTCCGTAGCATCCACTTTACCGCTGTAAGCCCCAGCGTGGGTGCTATGCTTCTTAGTATTTCTGGCGACATACAAGCAGATAATTGTGCTGTCATTGCTTTCTTGGGTCAGAAACTACCAGGTTTTGAAGGTAGACATTTCCAGTGGTGCCTGTTAGGAGCAAGTAAAATAGTTAAATAGAGTAGTTTATTCTGCTTGGTTGAGACTTACTAGTCTGAAACTTAGGAAAACACAAAGTACAAGGAGGAACAACAAGTTTTCAGAACAGTATTGCCATCAGCATATGAGACCTGTTAGTCTGTAATGGAGTTGCCAGAAGCATTAGAAATATCTGACAGAAATTTACTTCATTGTCACTGTAGTGTTGCTGTTCGATCATCTAGATGCATGTTTGAGAACATTAACCTCAAGTACATTTTCCTGGTTGTGTGTTTTGTGTATGATCCCTCATTTTCTTCTGTCGTAAATTTTCAATGTTTAAAGATACATGAGGCATCTTGTTTTGTGGGGCTTTTTTTATGTGGAACTATAATAGGTTACAGCAAAAAGCTTTTTTTATTTTATTTCCTTAATTCATTAAGCTTCAACATAACCTGTAAGCAAAAAGCCTTCTCTCTAATCTTATGTGAAGGGGTTCTATAAAGGTGTGCCACCCATTCCACAGAAAGGTAAAATGATAAAGAATTTTCATGTCTGTAACTAATGAGCAGAAGAGTGTCTTCTGATGGATAGATAATGATAGAGCTGGAAAGGCTGTGGCCTTCTAATGATGTCAGTAATGATGTGCTAGGCGAATACAGATAGGATAAACGAGCAGGTTCAAATGTTGGTAACTATTGTTCTTTTCCACGTGGCTGCAAAGCACATAGTGGCTTCCAATATCATAGCTCCTTTCCCATCAGCTTCTGAACACAGGTTTCAGGCTTTATCAAAATGTAAATATCAAGCAGTGCAAGTGACAGAAGTGAGAAAAGCGACATTGTGTGAAACGATGGTCAGAAACATCATTGTGTAATACCCTCAACCAGAAACATGAAGCCTTTGCCACCGATAGGATAATGGCTTTCTATCAGCCTTTATTGAATCCTAAATATATCTTGTTTTTTCTTTAGAATATTAATTGTTAGACTGATTTCACTAAAGTAAGCCTTTAGTATTTAAAGTACTGCCCAGTTGATAAAATCTGCAATAAATTTGAGAATTTATGTTTTTGTGCATAGTAGTGAATTGAGTAAGATATACAGTGCACCTTCATAGCTGAAGGTCATGTGGAACCAAAAATCTTTACTGGGAATAATAGAGGTTTATTCATCTGTGATGTATCTTTAAGAAGTACAGTTATAATTTATTTGTGTGTCATTAAGCCACACTTTTTAAATTTCTTGATATATTGGGTTTTTTACCAGTGACTTCATTGAGATGGATATATTTTGCAGATGAATAGAACAGGAGACAGCCCTGGAGAATTAGTGATTGCTTAAAATACTTCTTAAAAGATTTTCCATTAAATACTTTGTAATGGGGTATTTTCCCCTAAATGAAAAAGATTCACAAGGGATGCTGACATGTATAAACTGGCCTTTTCTTGCCACTGCAAAATTACCTGCCTTTGTCTTGTCTAGGTACCTGAATGGGGTGATGAAAAATGCAGTTGCCCCAGTATTACTGGACCTGGCCAATGAGGTAATCATCTTTCTTTTTTCTTTAATCTTCTAGTGTAAAACCTGAGGGGCATATCTATAGTGACTTCAGTGAGAAATGTAATTAACCTAAAAAAAATGGTTTCAAGGCACATTAGACATTTAAAATGGTTCCCCAGTCTGTTAGTACTTAAAATAATTAGACAAAAAGCCACATTTATTAATAAATCAGTTCATGTAATTAGTCTTTTAACTTCAAGGCGAATGTGTAGGATACCCTGAATTTGTATTTTGCTGAAAATTCCAGACAGACTGCAGGTTTATATGTTATCACATGTTTATCATATGTTTAATGCATAAACTTACTGAAAATTCTCACATTGATTAAATGGAGTTGTATCAGTTTGATTCCTTGCTTTTAATAACAAAACCCATGTAAGTTATTACTATTTTTTAGTAATAGGAAGGCTTAAAACAGATCGTTTTCCTGCCTCCATTTATTTCTGTTCATATGGATAAGAGGATGGCTAATTAAAACCGCTTAAGATAAAGCACTTAAGCAGAAAAAATTCCTTAGTGTATGAAAAGTTGTGTACGGATGCCATTAAAGTCTTGACAAATTTATTGATGCTGTTTATTAACTAGAACATGAATTTGCCTTGTTACACAAGGTGTTATTTATATTAAAAACTGCTATCTTAGCACTAGCTTAAAGAAGAGGTAAAAAGTTTGAATGAGTGGCAAGCAGTTTCATAGAAAAAAAAATTGATGAAATACCTGGTTTTTAAACTCTAAAATATTTATTTATTGTAATAGTAACAGTACAATAGCTGATACTCCCTGGAACTGCTTATGCAATCCTCAAAGGGATAGAATGAAATGTATGCTGTTTTGTGTTGCATTTTAATAGAAAATATAAGAAGGAGGCAGAAAATGAGTGTTTGCATTAAAAATGATATGGCACTGTGAACATTAAGTGTAGCAATAGCAGCAAGTTCTACGTGTTACATTAGTAAAAAAGAGTGTTTTTTTCTCTCATGTACATTGGTGCAGCCAGCAAATGAGTGATTACCTATCAATTACTGGAAGGTTTTAATGGTCTGTGAAGTGTCTGTGTAACCTGACTGTACAGTTAGCATAGAATAAAGGATTTATTTCATATTAGTAGTAATGTGTAGCTTCTTACCATCTCTGGAAAAGACAAGTCTTGATGTACTGAGAATAGAATGTACTTTACATAAATAAGTACAATCTTATTAAGAATTTAGGTAAACATCCCAATGGATGATATATTGTACCCATATTATACAGGAACTGTCATAAAAATATTTCAAGCACAGGGTAATATATCTGTTACTGGTTCTTTGTATATTTTTCCCATTGATTTAGAGATGATGCATATAATTTCTGACTCCAGTGAGCATATCTTTGTTTATATTTCACTAATGCATTTTTGCAATTCAGATCAAAGATATCTGTAGTTCAGAAATAAATAAAAATTAAATCTAAGAGAAATGGGGGATACATAAAGAATTTACCTGCTTCTGGTTTTGTAGTAGCAGGTATATCAGAAAGGCAATGCATTTTGTGACTGCCACCTAATGCATTAGGGAAACGTGGCAATAACCAGCACCAGATTACTGCTTCCAAACAATCAAGCTGCCATTTTTATATGATAGTTAATATTTAAATGACATACTCTTGCATCTGCTGACAATTGATGTAATGGTAATACTTTATGAGTCAATATATATTTAATCAGTGGAAACTGTAAAAATTGATGAGAAATATATAACATAGCTGTATTACAGTGTGTAGCAGCTCTGTTAAATAGGAAAAGCTCCATATTGTTATCTTTTGGGGAAATTTTTGAGGGTTTATAAAACTACTTATAATTCTTTTTTTTTAAGTGAAATTATTTGCCAGCTGTTCATATTGTATGTATAGTACAAAAAGACTAAAATAAATCACATTTTTGTTAGAAACAATAAAATTAGTCACTGTTCTCTTCATACAAATATTTTCAAGTGAGATTTGAAGCACTATGAATTTTACTTACATGCTAAATTCTGACATGAAGCATGATGGCCCTATTTCAAAGAAAGATGGACACATGATTAATATGAAAATTAGGGCGATGCAAGTACCTGAACTAATAAGGTAGTCCTTATTCAGGCTGGACTACCTTCAGTAATTTCACCATTTTTCATGTGTCAGCTCTGATGTGGGTTACTGGGAATAAGCAGCTCCATGGAAAGCATTTCTCTCTAGTTGGGGAATTTAAGGCCATCCAAGTATATACATATTTGGAAAAATATGTATGCATGAATGGAGTAATGTTTTTTTGTGTAGTTACTAAATCAGGATAAAGTTTTTGCACTAATAGTGAACTTGAAAAGATGTCAAGAAAAATTCACTGTGACAATGTGTGACAAAGGTTTACTCATAGTTAAAATTCTGATTCACTAAAGCAGTATTTTAATGGTATCTAAAAAGCTATTGTAATTTCAAGA
>NC_141706.1:38833871-38841371 GCF_971803275.1 Cyanistes caeruleus | reverse complement strand
CTTACCTTTTCTGCCCTCTTTTTATTTATGCTTAGATAATAATGTAAAATGCAATATCAAGCTGCTTCTATATGGCTAACTGCTGTGGATTATTAGGATGTATATAAGGTCAGAATATCCTTCCATCCTCCTCTACTTTTCCTAGCTCTTGAATAAATAACTTGAAAAGATAAACCAATATCATCAGGCTTTCTACACTCAGCTCTTGGTGAAATGTTGAAAAGAAACAACAAGATGCCTTTTATATGCTGAAGCATATATGCATTGAGCAGTTGTGCAGAGCAGTGCTGGTATCTGTTGAAATAATCTACAGTCCACTTGTCAGTGAAGACAGACAGCAGGAAAGAATTGGAAAATAGTTCTGAAACAAGCATTCTGCAGCATTACAAACTGCAAAGTAGAGATATAACTATTACTGAATTTTAGATGCTATTTTTAGTAAAAGGGGATTAAAAGCTGTGACTTAAAAATTAAGTGTATCTATGCAGCATACATGACATAATCTATCTACCCTAAACACTGCCTAAATATGAATTCCTTGTATGTCAACCATGCTGAACATACATTAAATTATTTTCAAAGTTGTATCACCTCTCCTAAAAATACATACATAGCTTTTAGAAATTACTTTCAACTCTGAAGAAGCAAAACCAGCACATTAAGAATCTTTTGCTAGGTTGCTTCTGATTGTGGTCTGTTAAGTTTGCCTTCTGTTGTCTGACTGTTCCGAAAGATAAAATCACACGAATTACAGGTTCTTTGCATCTGTACACATATTATTAACATATAGACTTGAGAAAATCTCATTTTCAGTACTGATTAATGATAGTGCTTCTAAACAAGCATTTGAAGTTGCTTTTAATTTTTCACTTTTTCCATCTTCTGTCTTTGATTTCATATTGATAAGGCAGATTATTTTTACAAAAGCATGGAGAGGAAGTATGCCAGATGTTTAAGCTGTCCTCTCAGAAATAGTTCTTTCTCTGGGAAAAACCAAAAGTTTTATATATCTCATTATTGTTTATCTCTTGCTTGACTGTAGGAAGCATCTGTATTCCTTTAGTTGCATTGGTGAGAAGGGAAAGCAGTAGGATAGGGACAGCTCTCAAAGCTGATTAGTTGAAGTAATAAAAACAAATTCTACATCTTTAAAACGCAAAATATTCTTCTTCTTTTATGTCCAGAATGGATTCTGCCTCTGAAATTGCATTATACTCCTATTTTTTAAAATATTCTTGTCAGTATTTCACTTGTTCTCATTCTAGGAATGGATAACTGGGGTTTTTTTCATAATTAGACTGACTGTTAACAATGTGCTTTCTTCATTTGCTCTGTAATAGTCTTGTCATGTAGGGATACTCTTACAGAACAGGTTTCATGCAGGTATTTAAAGAAAATTTCTCTTGTAGTGAAAATTGGCAACTGAATTAAAACTATTGTTGGAGAAACTGAAGAGTGGTTCTAGAATCCCTAAATTGGATACACACAAGCACCTTATTTTCCATGCAATAGATACGGGAGGATGAGTCTACAATGCAAAAGAATCATTTTCATGTCACCAGGTTTACTGTATGATACTGTATTGATTCAACATCAATACTGACAATAATTTCATGAAGCACCCCTAGTCTGTCTTTTTGTATGTGGAAAAATATTTTTTTATTTCCACTTACTCTGGTCAGCATGCACAACTGAAGTGAATGATGCTTACATGACCAAGTTTCTAACCACTACATGCCACCGTCTTGATATTCTTGAAATACTGGCTTATTCAGTGGCCATGCTTGAGTTTTGATCCAAATACTATTTCCAGTTTACAAATGAAACATTTGAACCATGAGTAGGTTAATTAACTTGGCCACAGTCCTGTGGCAAGTTTGTATCAAAGCAAAGACAAAGATTCAATCTTAAACTTGACAGGCATGGATTTATCAGGGTTAGACACTTCTGAATCCACACATGCTCATTCCTTGCTTCCTCTGAAAGCTAGAAAGGGAAAAATGAATGAACACAAAATGAAAGGCAATTTTTCTTTTTAACCTCTGTAAGTCTATTGTCCACTTTTTCAGAGAAAATTCAGCTTTTCCATAACACTGAGCAAGGTTCAGTCTTCCCATTTCTGTATAAATGTCTGATGAATGCAGCCTCAGTAGTGCACTGATAAATTGGTGCTGGAGAGAATTTTTCTTGAGACAATATTGCTGAGAAAAGCTGTTTGCCTTCAATTCCTAAAAGTTTCCTTTCTTTGGACTATTCCAAATTCTATTTCTAGACTATTTTAGAGCAAGCCTATGCCTTAAGGAGGCAGAAAACATGCTTGGTGTTAAGCACTGCACATTGGTGAGCTCCTTGAGCAATGTTTCCTCAGTTTTAAGATCACAGCCATCAAGTAAATTAAGTTGGTTCTGTTTGTAGAATTGCATATTTTCGAACTCAAAGAGCAAAACATTCTTCAGCATGAGATGTGTTACTTCCATAGCAGAGTCAATAAGATCTGTGTAAATATTGCAGCTTCAGCCTTAGTTTATCAATAGCAGTGGTAATGGGCCTTGCTGTCTTCTCTAAAAATGCCTTTCGTTGCAAATAATTCAATTTGAACTTTTCTTCAGACCTTCCCCTAACATATATGCAGCACTGTGCTGAAGCATGAGTCCTGGAACATCTTGCTATTGGTTTTGTCTCAAGTAACTACAGAATCCAGGTACTTCATATTGAGGGTGCTAAAAAAGCATTGCATGACTTATCTTTGTCCTACTTCAGAATTGATTCTGCTTGAGCAAAAGAGCATAAAAATAAGAAGGGTGCCAAATGCAGTGTACCTGAAGGGTACACTAGAATATCTAAAGCATCTTAAAAAAAAGGATCAGCATTTTGGAAGTGATACGAAACAAAAGCAACAAAACAATGTACTAAAACATCTCAGTTAAAACACTGACTATACAATAAAATACAGAAGTCATCTGAAAGGGTGATCCAAGTATTTGACATCCTTAGGACTATCTTAAGACGATGAAAGACACCAAACAAAACAGTAAAAAGTATTTGAAAAATATATTTGAAATCCAATGCAAATCAGTTTGCTGAAGGCTGATGTTAGGATTTATTTTTTTTCCCATGTAGGATCCATGACCCTGACAACTCTCTTTAGGTTATATGTTTTAGTCTTATAGTTAAAATAAAACAAGCTCCTTTTTTCTTTTCATTTTAGGTCTCCTCAATCCAAAAAATATAGAGCCTTCAAGCAATAAAATTACCTAAGTTTAATCACTTCTTTGACTAAGGAGATTGAAAACCACTATTTGAAAATCTAAAGAAAGTAAGCAGGTCAACAAAGTATGCTGCCAGTTGAGATCTCTTCTGATTTTTAAAGGAATAGTTCACGTGGTTTAGACTATGCAAAAGATAGCTTTAGGCAGAACCTTTAGGCAGAAGAGGAAGACATGTCATCCCAGCTTTACTCAGTCACATTGTTTTGTGGTTGCAGCAAAGTCAGCACTGTGCTCTCTGATGCCTTTGAGACTTATTCAGCTGAGCAGAAAAACTCTGGGCTCCTTCTGCAGTAAACCACAGCTGTAAAAGGGAGATGCTGATGGACTAAGGAGAGTTCACTGCAGGGCCGCTGGGATGGTAAAGGGGATGGAGCATGTCCCCTGTGGGAAAAGGTTGTGGGAACTGGGGATTATTCAGCTGGGACAAGAAGTGGTTTCACAAGGAAAGAAAAGCAGCCTACTGGTACCTGTGGGGATGTTATTAGGAAGATAAATGCAGGCTGTTGACAGTAGTGACATGGTGATAAGATAGAAACAGGTATATATTAAAACATCAGATGTATACAATGTAACAATGTTTAGTAACTTTTGTGGTCATAAATGTCACATATCCTGCTTTTTTTGTTTCACTAAGGTAGGTCTTCAGTACTTATAAAATAAATTTTTTGAGAGATTTTAAGGATGAAGGTTTTCTTGTATAATTGACTCTTGAACTTGTTTGGTAAGCCTTAAGATTATGCTGTTAAAATAATTAAGACTGTTATTGAAACTTGTTTCCATATGTATGACAAAAGAAAGAAACAAGATCTAAAGGAATCTAGTGTGATTATCTAGAGGAAAAGTCCTACAGGAGACTGAAATTGAACATAGTAACTGTAATTATCTAGAAGGAAGTCTATTACGGTATGATAAAACTGTCAAAATAATGATTGAGAGCTCTAACAAGTCATGCGGATCAATAGAGCTAATCTTACGTCATAGCTTGAAAATCTAGAAATTGTATTTTGACCTGTGTATTTCACAATAGAGCCATTCAAAACATATTTAATAAATGGGTTATAGTACCTTTTCTTAGTTAAAAATTGAAATTTTTCCCAATTGTTTTCTCCAGTGAAGTGGAGAATATGTTTCCAGTCCACATGGTATGCATGTTATTTTACTGATTGCTTACTCTTTTTAAGGCATTATTATATGACTTTGATCTGTTCTTCATGTACACAAATTTTGGTTTTTTTCCATGCAATTTACTTTATTTTCCATCCTATATAGGAACTATCCCCCATATATTCTACAATATCAGAATGCCTTCCAGTTGTGTTTTAGGCTGCATGGCTACATCTCTTGTTTCTCTCTTTTCTCTGAAGGAGAAAGTGTTTTGTTTAGTGTGTATGCTGGCTTTGGCTGGGGTAAAACTAACTTCTTTCACAGTGGATGGTATGGGACTGTGTTTTGGACTTGTGCTGAATACAGAGTTGATAATACAAAGATTTTTTTATTTTTTTTTTCATTGCTGAGCAGAGCTTAGAGCCAAGCCCTTTTCTGTTTCTTGTACTGCCAAGCTGGTGAGGAAACTGGGGGTGCATGGGAGGCTGGGAGGAGATGCAGCTGGGACAGGTGACCCCAAGTGATGAAAAGAATATTCCAGACCATGTGACATCATGATCAGTAAAGTAAGAGGAAGAAGGAGGAAAGGGTGAATTTGGAGTGATGGTGTTTGTCTCCCCAAGTCACCATGTCACATCATGTATCCCTTCTCTCTAGGGGATGGCTGAACACCTGCCTGCCCACGGGAAACAATGAATTATTTCTTTGTTTTGCTTTCCCTGTTTTTTGCTTTCCTTATTAAACTGTCTTTATCTCAGCCTAAGAGTTTTTTCACTTTTACCCTTCCAGTTCTCTCCCTGATCCTGTTGATGTGGTAGTGAATGAGCAGCTAGTCATGATAGGTTTCAGACAACTCACTAATGTGTTTCTTCCAACTCTGCCCCCAGCAGGCACTTACCAATAACCTTTTCCCATCTCTCTTTTTTCTCCTGAAGAAATTCTTGAAAGTAGGACTTGCTTTTGTTTCGTATCACTTCCAAAATGCTGATCATTTTTTTAAGAATTGCTTGGTTTTCTTTTTATTTTGAAAACTCACAATGCTAAATATCCAGCATTTTCAAATCCTTTGACATCTTTGGCCCTGATCTTTTGTGGTTATGAGTTTCATAAATGTGTCTTTGCATAGAAAGAAGGTTTAAATCTGAATGCTTTCTTCAGAATGCCTATGAGTGTTCTGATGCTCAGCAGAAATGGTAAACAGGCATTGTCTTCTTTGGTACCCCTTTTCTTTTGTGCTTTCTAAAATAAATGTTTCATTTCCCAAACATTTTATATGTTTCTTCTGGCCACCACTGACTTCTTTCTGTCTTTGAACCCATAGTTCTTCCAGAGTACATTTTTGAGTTAGTAGGACAGAAATTAGTGTGTTGGTTCCAGGTGAGTCTAAGCAGGAGTTATTCATTATAAGGAGTTTGTTAATATTTTCAAGTCCATTTCTTCTTATTCAGCCTAATTAAAATAAATTGTTAGGGAATGCACAGGCTTGTTTCAGCCAATTTAGGGACTAGTAAAACGTGAGAATAACTGACCTCTTTCATCCACCATGCATTACTGGATATTATGATTTGGGAATATTTTGTATCTTGGACTCTAGTGTCTCCGAAGACATAACCTCCTAGTGCTAAGCCCCAGTTTCTTCATCTTTTGAACAGTGGTATCCCATAATTCAGATTAAATTTACACTCAGAGTTGCAGTCTCAAATATCTCTTTGGGAAATGCAGCTCTGTCTATTCCCTTTTGTTGTTTTCTTTAGGAAAGCTGTGAACAACTGACAGTTGAAGTAACAGAAACAGCTTTTTTAAATAATTTCAAATCCTTAGCAATACAATTAATCCTAATCTTACTTACAAGACTGTAGAATTTCTTGCCTGTCTTAAGTTCCCAAATCAGAGTTCCATTTACTTTTCTGAAGAACTTTCCTTTTCCTGCTTCAGGGCTGATTATCTTTTCTCTCAGTGCTTTCCCCTGCTGATCTCACGTGCCAGAACTGTTTACTTGCATTCAGTATCAAAATTTTCCTGATTTACATTTAATTTTATGTTTCTTTTCAGATTAGTAAAACAATTCAGTAGACAGAATGAAGAGGCACACATTTCACTTATAAAATCCTTTTTCTCAATCTGCTAGTGAAGCATGTATTCATTTAGCCTTTTCTCTGAAATTTCTTTGCTTTTCTGCCTGTAAATTAAATTAGAGCCCAGCCCTGAAAATACTTAATGGCAAGGCCATCATGTGTTTGACCTGAAGCTTGCAGCTATACAGAACTGCAGCTTTTCAATAGTTGCCAGTGTGCTCAGATTCATCGTCAGGAACCTGAGTTTGACATATTTGAATCCTCTATAGCTTCATCACTTAACTTTTGTTAGGTTCTTACAAAACATTTTAAACAACCTGGTTTAGTAGATGTCAGCCTATATCACGCCACTGTTAACTTTTGTTGTGAGGAAATGGACATGTATTTCTCCTGTTCACAGAGTCTAACCCTTGAAAGGGCTTTGGGATATTTCTCTGCTTGTGTCACTGTGACTAGTTTGTTTCCTTAGCTACTGCTAATGAACTTTAGCAAAGATTTTATATGACAATTCTTTTTCCTTAATTTTCTTTTTCATGACATGTCCAAAAACTGAAAGAGTTTAGTGGTGTTGCAACTTTTTACAGTGCTGTTGGCCATTCCTTAGTGTATCACAGTCACTTAAGTGCTTGTTAAAGTGATCATTAAAAACATAATGTAGTGGATATAGACTTTATTTTATAATTCCCTAATCACTGCTAACTTATCTTAGCATATAATTGGCACTAATATTTACCACCCTTTCAAGTTTTCTCTACAATTTGTTGGTGTGTTATTTCACAAAGTAGGTGGATAGCATAAATTAAAGATTAAATCCTTGCCTAGAGAAGCTTATTTTCCTATTAACGGAAAATCATTACACCTTAGTGAAAAATCATGTCCAAGATGCTTAACAATGTATGCCAATAGTGATTTGTGGATGCAAAAGAATTGCTATTGGCTTTGCATTCTCAGTGCCTTTTGTTATGTTTGCATAACATGTTAGTTTATAAACTGTGGTAGAATGTTTTTAATGTCTTTATGAATTTATGAATTTCTTAACAAGTGGCTTTTCT
>NC_141706.1:38706371-38828871 GCF_971803275.1 Cyanistes caeruleus | reverse complement strand
TTCACCTAAATGTTTTTAAGAGGTAACTTGGGGAGTAGATTGCAATGCTAGTCTCCTTTACTTTCAGCAAAGCACTTACACACATCCATTAGTACAACAGCATTGCTGCTTATATGGCAGATCCCTTTGTGTCACAAGCTCTGTCAATCCTCTTCACAGCATCACCTGCGTCTTTTGATTCAGTTACTGAAGACCATGACATATCTTTGCCTCTGAGTTGGGGCAAAACAGATGAAGAACAAGGAAAGAGTAGTTTTTCATTTTGTTTACAGGATTAAAGCACACACAGGTGATAGAAATTACTCTGAAGACTCACAGAAAAAAAATTTTGGCAAAGTGGGGGACCTTGCCATTCTCAAACCTGATCTACACTTAAGGATTCAGTGATGGAAATGCACCACCAGCTGAGGTCTATCAGAGGTTGTTCCCAGGACAGAGGCAGCAGGTGCAGTGTTGACTTTCCTCTGAAAAAAAATTAAATAAAATATTTGATGTTTTTAGAAGGCATTTTTATAGAATTAAGTCTTTCCACGATTATTGGTAATTAACTGGTATTTGCAACTACCCAGACTAAGCACATGGAGAGAAAAAAATGCCGAGGATTGCAAAGACTGTGTTTGAAAATAAACTAAAGGTATCTCCTGTTTTACGTTATTTTTTCATTGTAGTATCAATATCAATGAGTAAAACAACAATGTGTTCAAATTAACTTCTTATTTCTTTTGACTCACATTTTTATGTTTCAAAAAAGCAGAAAAAGCCTTTTTTCCAGCTCTAAATTCACTCAGAAAAATGTGTCAATGCTGAGTAAGTAAATACTTGAATTTAATAAATTGCAATCATGAAATCCTTAAAAAGTTTTTTAAAGGCTGTTTTGAATTTTTACTTATCTTCTTCGTAAAATTCTAACAGGATATGAAGGTTATTTTGAGTTACACTTACTGTTTACTAAACAGTTTCCTCAGAAGCTGCATGATGCTTCTAAAACACAAACTGTCCAGTGGAACTGATACGGGCCTGCTTTAACCTTGGCCTGGTTAAAATCCTTGGGTGTTTCAAGACTTCAGAGTTAATTGTATCAGAATGGGTAAGTAGTTATGAATTTGTAAGTTTGTATTTGCTGGGTGGATAATTTTCAAAATTATTAGTATCATCAGTGTTTTTATTAATGAAGTGTAACTGAGCTAACAGGTTTTTTTATGTTTTTTTTTTATTTTATTTTTATTTCTCTAGCCTCCAAAACTCTTATAAATAGTATGCTGCGGGACCCTTCTCAGATTCCAGATGGAGTGCTAGCAAATCAAGTCTATCAGGTATTAATCACACTTGTTTTGTTTGCTTTAGATTTTTTTCCTTTGGCAATTCTGTTATCTGCCTAGCAGAGTAAAAGATTTTAAACCTCATTTAATTACTGTCATCATAAACTATCAGTGAGGTCAGAGTGCACTATAAATGGCAGTGCAATATTTGTGAGGGGAGCATTTCACTTTTTAATAGCTCACTTTTATAGTGAATAAAAGCATTCCGTTTTTGTTTTCTGTGATTAAATCTGAACAGCATCTGATAGCCTTTTTGAGGAAAAGTAATTACTGTTTTTAAGATACTCTTTAACTATAATGGTTTTGTAGTTGCCCATCAGTATACTACTTCTCTTATTTGTCTGCAGTGTACTGTGAATGACTGTTGTTATGGACCACTGGTGGACTGCATCAAACAGTATCCTTTCCCATAAAATTTTAGGTGCACAATTGATGAGCTTAGACTGTGTGGAAGAGATGTGTCTAGCTTTAACCTGACATAAAGTTCTGCTTCACAAAACACATTTCATACTCCTCTCTTTTACATTCAATCAGCTAGAGGGTCACTGCAGAGCTTTCTCTTAAGTAACAAAAATCAGATAGACCATGGGAAGATGTCAGTTTGCTGGTTACACATTCATATGCCTGATTGAATCTCTTTGGTTTTGATTAGTTGAAATGCATACCTGGTTTTTGCTTAAGGCTAAGTGACCATGCTTTGAGTGGTGGAGTTGGACTAGATGATCTCTGGAGATACCTTCCAATCACAACTATTCTGTGATTAAATTAATAAATTTCACAGATAGTATTCAACATTATGGCTTTGCTTTGTTACGAATATGAGTTTTAACTGAAATTTTTTCAAGTGCAATTCAGGTGTGATTGACCTGATGATTAGTATTTTTAAACTCCTATCTGACATTCCAGTTCTGTTCTTTTATTTTCTCTTCTTCTTAAAGGAGATTATACTAGCTGTAGTAATAAACCATTATAAATCCTGAATTTGCAGGGTTATATTTTTTTTGTCCTGTTAAAGTAGTTGTTTAGAGAACCATAGTGTGTACACTGAGGGAACTCAGTGTGGCACTGAGTGTTCCAGACTAAGATTGGAATTTGGTGGGAATGATCGCTAAGAACCCAAATCTATTTTAATGAAGTCCTGCAGGAGCAGCTCTTCTGTTTCAGTCTGTTGTCAAAGGAAAAATTTCAAAATCATGATCTCCTAGCACTAAGCAGGCTTGTAAGGCAATTCCCTCCCAAGTCCTAGAGAATCCTTGCATGAATCTCTGCATATAGTCTGGGGGAAGATTTTGGTTTCACTGTATAGGTGCAGGGTAGGAAAGCTAAAGTGATGTTTAGTTATGCATGAAAAACAGTACTTCTTGTAGTTGTGATACAGGTAATTGTCACTCTTTAAGAATACTTTCTTTCCACTAGAAGCACTTGTGTCTACTACAGCCTCAGCCCTATCCCCATAAACTGCAGCAGCAGCAGAATAAAGTTCTAATTGTCATTGTGTTTTGTGCTTTTAACTGTAGTTTTAAATATTCATTGAGATTATCTTCATGATTAAACAAAGTGCTCTGAAAGTGGATTAGTCTAATAAGCCACACATTTTAAAGGGTTGTTGATTGCTAGTTTTCATACCTAGAATTTTAAGATTAATATTTTTTGCATGAGCAATCTGGCTGTAGTCTTATGAAAGTGCCATGTTTAAAAGTAATAAAGACACATATATAGAATTATGAACCATTTTTAAGACTTACTTGCCTGCAGTTTAGAAAAGATTTTTATATCCTCTTCGGATTCTGGCTCAAATCAGTTGTTGAATATGCAGTGACACCAATGAGAGTAATGAGGAGTTTCTCAATTCAATTTGGCACAGGAAAGTTTAATACTAAGCTGTGTGAGTGCATTACTGCAAGTATGTTGCTGAATTAGATGTTAATTTTGAGGTGCATAAAATAGTTAAAAATCAATTTAAAGTTAAGGTTTTAAAAGCATAATGTCTTCTGAAGGATTGCATATTGATTTTAAATATAACTATCTAATTGTATATGCAGGGACCAAAGTATGAAGTCAACCTCTTTGTAAATGCCAAGAGGCTATTTTTCAGTAATAGTTCAGATGCTTACGGGAAACTAGGCTGCTAGATTGCATGAGTAGAAAATGGCTTGTGAGGTTATTTACAAGTTTTGCCCCATGGTCATTGCCATACATCAATAACAGGTATTATTATAGACTAAGTGTTTTTGCTTATGGTGCATTGTAAATTCTGTTTGCAGTATTTTTCTTACCTTTTTGCCATTCTTTGTTTTTCCCTTTTGTTCTGAAATTGCTAGTAGAGTTTAACATAATATATAGTTTGATATAAGCTGTATGTACATATGAAATGATTCCACAGAATTATTTTTTTGCTCTTCACTATGAAGTGCTCATGTAAGTAATTAACTGTAATGGTAAGGCGATCTGCAGCTTAAGCTTTAAGAAGTTACTTTAAACAGAATTTGGAACTTAACTGCTTTTAACATAAAACCTTTTATCATATTGTTCCAAAGGATTCTTCTTAAAAGCTTCCAGAATAGAACTTTGACCTCCAGGAGGTTACGTTAGAAATATTTAATTTGGTGACTATTTACATATTGCAAGGAATAGTGCATTGGATCAACAAGCTGTCAGTGAAGTGAAAAGGACTTCACTATAAAATATGATTTCATCTTTCCCTGACATTAGTTCATGCTTCTGAAAAATCAATTAAAAGGATGTTTTTTTACAGTAAGATGTTTCAGATGGATGTAGTACCTATCAATTTAAGAATATAAAGAAAGAAAACCTTTTTTTTTTTTTATTCCAGCAAATCCTTTGCTGGATTGGAGAATTGATTACTAATCAGTAAACAGCAATTTTAAAGGTATTTAACTTCATGTTTTAGGATCACACTTCCTTTTATATTTAGAAGAATAAACAGTAAAATACAAATGGAAATATTGCCCTTGATTATATTGAATAAATATGGTCAAATGGTTTTTAATTCTATAAAAGGTATGTTGTTGGTACAAAAATCTGATCTTTGAAAAGTTGTGTATGCTTCTAAAAATCCCTATAAGGATTTTCAAAACTTAGAGTTCAAATCACTGATCACTTCTGAAACACAGATGAAGGCAAATAAATTCTATGATTAATTACTTTACCTATGATGTTTTTATGAAGTTGCTTCTTTTCCAAAGTAATCTGCCATTTCTTAACCTAAAGCTATCAGCGCTATTGGGCATGAGCACGAAGTCTTGCTGCGAGAAATGCTTTTGGAAAAAAACCTCTCTTTCATAGGTAAGAATCTGTAATAGAGGCTAGCCAGTGAATTCTTAACTTCAGAGATCTTGGTAACTGTTTACCTAGGACAAAATTCATCCCAAATACTCCCTATATTAGGTAGTAAAGAAAAGTAAAATATGATTGATGCTATATATGTTATCTTTTATTGATTTAGAACTGAGCAGGAACTCAGTTACCTAATACCCTATATATACAGCACATGCACAGGCTTGCAATTAATATTTTATAGAATAAGTAGCTGAAAAAAATGCTTTAATATCTGCTGCAGTATTACTTTTGGTGTCATGAGATATTAGCCATAATCCAGGCCTTATGAGATTTAGGAAGAAGCATATGAAATATTAGCTTCAGAATGCTTTATGTATTAAAGAACTGCTAGAAGATTCACTCATTTACCTTGCTGTGCAGTTTCTGCTGAATTTTTGCCCCCTGCTTCCCAATCAATGCAATTACTCTTTTTTACACTCCCTATTTTTAAAGTTATTTTAAGGATTAATTAGTTAGGAAGTTACTTTCATATTTTTCCTTTGAGCCTGCAGTATATTTCTTTTACATGAGTGCCATTGAAACAAAGATTAATGTTTAAAATATCCATTCTCTAGATGTGACAATAAACAATGACTTCTTAAATCTCAGATTCCTTATATGATGAGATGACAGTGAAGTGAAATGCTCTCTTCTGTTAATGGTTTAGCATTGTACTAAATTTGTGTTAACAGGGAATTTTGCTGTGTTTACCTGGAACTATGATCTCTCCTGAAGCTATTAGCAGGTTAAGATTTTGGACACCTTAAACAATTTTAAGTTAGAAAGCATTATTAAACTTTTTAAGAGATTTGTCCATATGATTAAGGAATCGAATTAGTGTGTTCTTTTATTTAGAGAAGAGTGAAAAAAAGACAGGGTTAACTATCACATACAAGCTTGCAAATCACACTATGAAAATAAGAAGCAGATCTTATTTGACTGTAAGAGCACAGATACAGATAATAGGCTTAAGCTGTAATTGCAATGATGATGGCAAGTTAAAGTACCAAACAGTTCTAGGAACAATAAGTATAAAACAAACTGCCAGGAAAGGTTGTGGAAATACTGTCAATGAAAAATTTGAGGCTAGATTTGACATCTATCAAAGCTGGTAATGAAATCAGTTCTGTCACGATACCGGGGAATGGACTGGATGACTCACTAAGGGATCCTCAACCCAACGATTATCGTTTTATTTGGCTTGCTTAAGCAGTATAAAAATCACATTTAAATTTTAGTGTTTCATGACTTTGGATAAGCATCAATTTTGTCTTAAGAGATTAGCTCCAAGAAATTTGTGCTATCAAATTAAAACATGTGGAATGGGTTGACTTGTTAGAATATGAAGATAGAAATGAGAGAGCTGAATTTGTTGTTCACGCTGTATGTATAGTGAAGTATTGTTTAGTCATGATTTAAGATATGTTAAGATTATGTCTGTGATCAGATGTACGTATTTCAGGTTCTAGATGTGTTTGGGGTTTGGGGTATTCTTAAAAAAAACTTTCCCTAAGTATTAGATGAACACTACCAAGTTCCTTGCAATACAACTTTCCTTTCTGAAAAGCTAATTCCAAAACTGCTTGAAGAAAACACCAGAAAAACAGAAGAGATGATAGTATTTCCCATAGGTCCACAAATTCAGGTTTTGTAGCATCCTTCATTCTCGTTTTGAAGATGGCTTGTGATTTACATGCCTTATGGCTTGTAATCCCATTACTTTTTAACACATTTCAAAGTAACAGAAAATTTGCAGTTCCCATATTATTAGTGTACTATTCCACTGTACTGTTCTTCAGGAATAGTCAGGGCGTTTGTATCGAATGTGTTCACCTGGGCAACAGAGAGTCTAGTTCAGGAGAGGAAAGTACAGCCAAAGGACGCAGTGAATATCAAGTGCCTCAGTATAGTCTTAGAGCATGAAGTCACTTTTCAGGTTCAGGACAGAATTTGTCTGCTTCTAGAGCAGTTGGCTTTCAAAGCCTACAGATCAGAACCAACACCTTCAGACTCACCCTGGAATTGACTGGAATCCTATACACACTAATGGGGATTACATTTTATTAATCCACTGTTCATGAGAAGTGCTTCATATACCATGTCCTCTCTTCAGCAAAAACACAGTTCTCAAGTGTTTATCACTTGGCCTGAGATTAAAGTGATCAATACAAGTATTTTATCAAAACAGGCTCACGGCTTCACATGCCATGCTGAGATGCCAGAAGTTCCTTTGGTTCCCACCAGTGGATGTAAATCATGAAATCTGATCAGTGTTTTCTGCTGTAATCTTAAATTTGCAGTTGTAGCTCATTCATGCACCAGCAGAAGAGGGCTAGTATAAGAACAATGATGTGTTAAATGGTTCTGATTTAGTGTGACATTGTGGTAAAGATGGAGCTGCAGTTTTATTGGAAAACTAAATTAATGGGGTATCTGTTGACAAACTACTTATTAGGGCTGTTTCCACATAATTTTCAAACCTGAAGATTTATAAATGTAACTGTCAAAACTGCTGTGGGTTGGCTTTCAAGCAGTTACTGAATTATTTTCTTAAGCGATGCTAGAGTTTAAAGATCTTCTGAGGTGCAGAATTCTGCCTCCATAGTTTCTGGACCAATGTGAAACATATCTGGCTGAAAAGCTAGAACTTCTTTTTGATGGTGTTATGGTTGAAAACAAAAATTTTCCTGTGATTATGAGGAGTTTAACTTCCTCAGAGTTATAAAGCTCCAAAACACTTGGAGAAATGGTAATGCAAAGTTGTGTTTCTGCACATAGATACAACAATAATAAACATGGTTTTTAATATGTTTTCCAATGTTAATCACAGTTCAGAATGCTAGGAGAAATCACATGAAGATATTCAGAACCAGATTTAGAACAAAAAAACATGTTCTTTTTCAAACTATGAACTAGTATTTAAAGATTTTAAAAGTAATTGGGCACCCTTGAAAAAAATAATCTGCTGAAGAATATTAAAAGTAATGCTGATGCAGATTTCAGTTCAGAGACCTGCCACATTGACTTATTGAAACATGTGTTTACATCTGTTTGGTTTTCAGTAAGTTTTTTTAAGGTGCATTTCCCTTATTTTGTGGTACTAGCATTTGTTATATGTGAAAGAAAACACTGATCTTTCCATTGTTGTTGCTCTTAAATGAACAAAATTTCAGCTGGGACATCTTATTGTTGATCCTAGATTATTATTAAGAGCAGGTTGCAGTTAACTAGATTTGAATAAAGTTGTTTTGTTGTTTTTTCTTAAATAAGGATTCATAGATTGTGTAGAATATGAATTCATTTTTATGTTATGGAATAAAACTTTCTATTTATAGCTTCTGCTAAATTAGAACCTTCTTGATCTTAACATCATTTATCTGTTTACATGAAAATCAAAAAAACAGTCAAAAATCAAGTCTGTCTCCAAATCATAGAAATGTTTTTCATTACTTTATCATGTGATATAATGAAGTGTCACATTGCAAAGACTATTTACAGTGTAGTCTGTTTATAGTGAAGAAATGCTCTCAAAATTAAAAAAAATATATATAGTACCACTCAAAAAGACTAAACAGCTATTGCAGTTTACACTGACACAAATGTTCAGTGTTCCAAATTTACTTCTGTTCCATTTTCAGAATTAGTTCACTATATAAAATACTTCAAACTTATATTCTTCAATGAAAAAGAGTGGGAGAGTTTGCTTTTGGCAGTATTACAATATTTTGATTTCTAAGTTAGTGTGTTTTTCTTGTCATTAAAATGTTACTTGGACTCAAACTGCTGACCTTTCAGGATTTGTACAAAGTATTCAAAAACCGAGTTCTGAACATTGGCCATGAAACTACTGTCCTAACCTGATAAATGGATTGGAAATAAGCTACCCAACAGTGAGAATGGACCATTAATTTTAATCAAAGGTGATGTAGAAAGGCGAATGGGATGCATGACAATGTCAACAGCCCAGTAGGTGTTAAGGGGCTACACAGCCTTACTTGTTACTAGGTAGTGCCATTAGTTGAGCTTGGGTGAAGACAGAAAGCCATGCCTGGAATTGAATGACCAGGTCACTCCAAATTCTAATGGAGAAATGGTGTTTCAGAAATACCAATGTAATGGTATCAGAAATCAAGGACAATAGTTTAAAAGTATGAAGGGTGACATGGGCTTTGTTCCTTTTTTTTTTTTTTTTTTTTCCTTTTTTCCTGTTTTTTCAAAGGGAGCATCTTCTGCCTTTTGCAGTTTTGTCTTGCTCACTCAATATTATTTCTTGAAATGTTCAGCTCTAATATTTGTAAGCAATAGTTGCAGACTTAATGTTAGCAGAATGTCTAAATCTTTTTATGTTCAGAAACTGGATAAATTCTACAGAATCCAGAATGCAGGAGAAACTAAAATTATGGCTCTTATTTGCTTAAATAAATTTCTGTGAGGTAAATTTCTTGCTCTTTTTTTTTTTTAACAACTTTATGCTAACATCAAAAATAAAACCAAGGCAGCAGCGACAGTATATCTACATTTGTGGTGTCGGTAGGATTAATCTTAACACATCCGAAGGTGGAGAGACTCTTCTTTCAATCAGTGAATATACCTCTTTATTTTGAATATTTGGAGGTTATAAAATACTGTATGACAGCTTGAATTAATGATGTTTATAATGAAGACATAAAAATGCAGGGATGACAAAGAAGCATTTTTATATCCATGCTTCAGGTTTTCTACAAAGGTTCATTTAATCTGACACAGCATTGCATGCATAAGAAAGATATGTATGACTGCATTAGTAATTCTTGCACTCTTATTTAGAATAAAATTAATTATGCTGCTGTCTACTTAATGGAATAGTTTTATAAACAGTAGTTCTTATTTTCTATGTACAGCTGAAGATCAGCTTCGTGCAAAGGGTTATGACAAAACACCAGACTTTATTTTAGAAGTACCAGTAGGTAAGTATTTTAAAAGAATTTTTATTATTTTGTGTAGAAGTGCTCATACAAAAATATTATGGCTACTTAAGTGAAGCATATTCTAGGATACTGCAAATAAGTCTCTTCAGGAGTTAACCTAATAATTTTAAGAACTTCTAGTTTGAGTCAGAGAGATTTGATCCTAAATAGGATAACCCAATGTCTCTTCTTTAGTCTCTGAATGTTTTTATCTCATTATCAAAAAATAAAGGGGGAAAAAAGCAACAGTAAAAACCCCCAAATCCCTGCTCCCTCTAATGTATTCTACCCACTGCCCTTCTGAACTAAACTCTGAAATAGCTATAATTGTCCTCTACTTCTAGACCAAATCAGTTCAAAGTAGTCTTAAGAGTATTACATTACCCCTATAGGTCATTGCATAAAGGTTTGTCATTGTGGAATTATTTTTTTGCCATCACTTTGCATCCAAATAAAACTCTGCGGTTCTTTACTGTTTTTAAAAAGCCTGAATAGCAAGAAAGAATAAGGAACAAAAGTAAGTATAAAGGTCATGTTAAAGTTCATCTGCCTTTTCTGGCAGGTCTCAAGACCTTCATGGTCTTGAGGCCATGTGGCAGCTGTTGAACATGAGCTTGGAGGGAGAATCCACAACCTCTCTAGGTAACATGTGCCTATGCTCAGGCACTCTCACAAGTGGTTGCTGATGTTCAGGTGGAAACTCCTGTGTTTAAGTTTGTACCTGTTGCCTCTGGTCCTGTTACTGGACACCACTGAAAAGAGCCTGCCTCCCTCTTTACCGGCTCTTCAGAAAGTTGTATACATTAGTAAGGTCATAAGAAGTAATGTGAACCATAATTAACACAGTACATACTTGGTGTTAAGGTACCCACTTTTATATTAGAAACATGAGATTATGTCCCACCTACTCAGGAGTCTGATCAAAAGGAAGCCAGAAAAGCAATGATTTTTTTAATTCTTGAGAAGGGAAACCAGGAAACACCCAAAAGAATTATTTTGTAATATTACTCTATTAGAAAAAAGGTTAAAAAAGTCATTAATTCATTTGCATATATTTGTCTCAAATTCAAGTAATAATAGTGCATTGCTTCTTTTAAATCATTCTAATCACTTTAGACTTACAGGAAATCATGTTCTACCTGTTGTCTGATATAAACTAAGGTATAGCATTCCTTGGATTCTTTTCTTAATGACTCAGTACATACTTAGGAAAGGCAGATGTTTCTTAGAAATAGCTTCTGAGCTGATTATACCTCAACTGTTACATCTCCTGGGATCTAAAAGTGTTGGGGGTGGGGAAGGATTTAGTAGTATAGGCCTACACAAGTTAACTGGGTTACTGATAGCAGGATAGTGGTGGCACATAGATCTTGGTGTGATGACTTCATGAGTTATTTTCCCAGATTTCCTGAGTAATTTTGTAGTCTGTGGTCAATCATTTGCTGCTATAGCCTCTTGTAATCTTTGTGTATAGTGCTTCTGGGTTTGCGTGTTCTCTGAAAACCTCATTCCAAGTCAAATTTAGGCTAAAGCATCGCGATTGTGGATATTGTAGGTAACTTAAAATAAAGGTTTTTAAAATCTTTTAAGGTCTTTACAACGATACCTAACAATACCTTTTTGGAGAAATGGTCTCTTAGAGTGATGCTCATGATTTCTTCTGCAAAATTACATTGTCAACTTCAGAGAGGACATTCTGTTTTCAAAAAAATTACGATTTTATTAATATTAGTAGTTCACTCCTGCAAGAAATGATGAAAGACATAAACCAAAGCAAATACCAAAGCATAGAAAGAACGAGAAATTCAAAATCACATTTTTTCACATAAGCCTTCTTACTCCTAACTTCTTTCTGACGAGGCATGACTGGTTTTACAAAAGAAAGAAAGCAGACACATGTCCAGGATAAATTTCTTTCCCTTTCTTACACCTTCCATTCTGGATTGGTGGCAAGTGTCTTTCTTTAACAGCTTAGCTAACTACTTTTATCATTCAGCAGAAGTTTCCAGTTTATTACCTGACAACTCTCTTCCAGCAAAGTAAGGGTAGTAGAAGAATACAGCTGTTTCTTAGTCTACTCTCTTTTTCTTCACATTCTGTTTGTGTTATAATAAATGCAGATATTTGGAACAGGGTGTAATTAAACTGAAATTCATGTGATTATCTATTTAAAGTATTTTCTGGTATTTTTTCTAAATTCCCTATGTGCGTATTTGAAAGATAATTTTTACAAATATGTAACTCGGTTGCAAGCATAGATTATGTGGTAGATTGTGGAATAAATAGAATGTTCCCTAACAGTCTTATAGGCTGTTGGGTGTGATTTTCAGAGTTCAGTGTGTTTTCTACTGTCACTCTAGCTGTGGAAGGACACATAATTCATTGGATTGAAAGCAAAGCCTCATTTGGTGATGAAAGTAGCCACCAAGCCTACTTGCAGGACCAGTTTTGGAGCTACTGGAACAGGTATATTTCTATTATTTTTCCTTATAGATAAATAGGACTTCATTTTAAAAAGAAATTACTGGATAAAACACTACTGACTCTCCATGTTACTAATCTGGCATTTTGAATGTCATTAATTAGCATTTCAGGTTGGTGTGCTGAAATATTTATGAAAAATTGAGATCTTAATTGTTAGCATGCAGCAAATATGTATATAGTGATTTTACAGTGATGCTAGATGACAGAGTAAGTTATTTGGGTACAGAAGTTATATGTCAGGTTTTTTAGTACCTGACTTAGAAGGAAGATTTTGCTGTAACATTTTGGAATACGTGCAAGGTGACAAATTTGATAAAAAATCTTTACAGTCTATCCAAGTGGGGTTTATGTATAAAGGATGTTATTGCTCATTGTCATTGTAAGTACGACACTACTGTTTCACAGTGGGTTTTTTTTTTAATAAAGTATTTCTTTTGAATATTATTTACATTTGAAGCAATAATTACAATTATCTTCGAGTCGAAAATATAGTAAGTATTTGCAGGATAAGGGGAGAAATGAGTTGTGCTAGACAGAATTTTATGGCATGTTGATGGTATTGGTGTAAAGATATTTTCTTTTAAATATGGTTAAAATACTTCCACTTCATTGTTCTAAAAATCATTATTATGTATATTTATAAATCTTTCCATGATCCTAGACACCTCCGCACTGGAGGATTTTTTTCCCAAAAAAATACTAAACAGAATGCTTCATCTTCAGTGCCATTTTTCTGTGTATTAGAACCCTAAGAAAGATAGTGAGACAAGTTAAAGTTCTAATAACAGATTTTTTAAAGCATAAATTTGGAAGTCTTCTCAGCATCCACAAGAGCCCATCAAAGGGATAGTGGAGAACATGGCACAAGTGTGTGAACATGCAACAAAAATGGGATGTGTGCCAATATCAGAGACTAATCTGGTGACCATTAGCATTTCAGACAAATGTGAAAACAACTAGCATTAACTTTGGAAATACCTTAAAAGAGGTTCAGTAGAAAGCTGCAGAGAAGGGGAAAACAGATCTTGATAATAACATCATCAAAGTGCAAAATTATGCTCTGAAGCAACATTCTTGATTAATATGAAAAGGACCTGCTCTTCTTTGACAATCCCAGAAAGCAGAGAATTGGAAACTTGAATCAAGGTAATGGGAAACCTGGAAGGCTGTCAGATGTTGGATGAAGATATTATACTCTAGAAGAGTTGTAGAAAATAAATTGTGAAACACTGAATATAAAACTTAAAAAGAAATTTGAGTATATACAATATCTAGGCAAATGGTGAGAATGGCGGGAAAAACTGTGATGCAAACAATGCTGGACTGCACATTAGTGTAAAGGAAATGGAGCAGCTCAGCCTGGGAGAAGACCATCAGATATACTGGAATACTTTCTGGTGTAAAGGGTGTGTTTGAAGGCATCCATTATGGTATCAGAGAAGAATACCTCCAAGAAGTGATTTTTCAACAGATAACTAACTAATTTTTAAAGATACTAACTTGAGATGTGGTGAAACTTGCACTGGAAGGTAGAATGAAGGCACTGATCCAGTTGTTTGTAATAAAATTGCCATTAAAGTTTCTGTCCTTTTTTTTTTTTTTTGTGCTATCAACTGTCTATCCACATTTTAGTGTAAAATATTTGAGAATAGTGTATACCATTTGCACCTGACATTTCCAAAGGAAACTTCTCTTATGCTTTTATCAAGAAACTAAGTTGGTGCTAATTTCATTTTAATTTTAACATGTACCAATTAATAATTTGACTTCAAAAATGGAATAATATCTCTCACTGAGCTGTTAGTCAAGTATCTTTAATGTCGCAAAAGCTAGACTGGAATGATACATGGATCAATAAAACATTTTGGAAATAGTTTTGAGATATTTCCAAATCTGCTGTCATAGATGTTTGTCTTGGAAACAGCTACAAAAATGTTTGATTCTTAAAGATAGTGAATTTACATTTGTATAAAGAAAACTAGAATTCTCCATAGTAAGATTTGTTATGCCCTGAATCAAAAATTCAGGTTAATTATGGAAACTAGGCAGATTTCTGTGGGGTTTTTTTAAAGAATAAATCCCGTTAGTTTTAATTTTGGTACTTCTTGGCCAAGCTGACAGTGCCACATCTTCTGAAACAAGTTCTGAATTACTGTATTTTCTAATATAATGACAGTTGGGTTAATGAACATATGTTAACAGATTAGGTTACATATAGGTTAGACAGTTAACTTTCATTGGTCTCTATAACTATGTATATGAAAGGACACAGGTGTAGCTGCACAAACTGTGGACCAATTGTGTATTATTTAATCAGTCTATACAGAAGTCTCTCAAGAGAGAACCTGATTCTCAGTCAGTCCACCATACCTTTGTGTCTCCCTTCCTCTTGAAAGAGAAATCATTTGGAGAAAAAGCATGAGTTCACAATAGAGATGATATGACACTCAGGTAATAGTTTAGGGTTTTTTAAACCTGACCTATTGGTTGAATGTAAAGCAGAAATGAAATTCAGGAAAAAATCAGCTGTTAGATGTGGATAGAAACACAAATCTAGATACTTTGAAAGGAATGAAAGTGAGAGGTTTTAGACCTTTTCCATTCAGCTTTTTTATTGCTTACCTAAAAATTGGGAATCAAGCTGGAAAAGTTTCTGTGTTCTTTTCTCACATGTCACAGATAAAGAAGAATTCTATTCAGAATCTGACTGTAAGCTTTGAGCATAGCTGGGGCTTGTTTGCTGTTGTGTGTATTTCATTAAATCCTGTACTTTGTGCTAACCAAATCTGTGCGTGTCTTAAATTGGTCTGTACTGACAGGAAAGAAATGGCACTTTCTCATTTAACAGAACAGCTCCCTAGATGCAGTCAACCATGTCTGTTCACCTCAGTGCAGAGGAACACCTTTTTATTACTCTGAGTTCTGCAGGGACAGCTTAGCGAGGTTTTTTATGGCTCATACATCAGTGGTATTGTTAAGCAATTTTCAATTGCAGTGGTGCACTGCAACCTCATCTTCAAATTAAGCTCCACATTAAAAATGTACAAAGTGTACCTTGTCAGTGGATTTGCACAGTTATAATTTAAGATGTTGTTTAGATATTGAGATTTTTCAATAATAAAGAAATAGGAAAAGGCAAGTTTGGTCTTGCATATTCCCAGACTGATTTTGCAGAGTTATGTTTTAGGAAAAGAAAGATATTTTATATACTGGACAAACTTAGTATAAAGTGATTCATATACTTCCTTCAGTATGTTTGTTCCTCCAGAGCAGTGGCATCTGCTGAGCAGGCTATAGCTTATATTGCCACTGAGTAAACAAAAAAACTCCATGCACAAAATATAATTGCTTTGTACACAACTAGTAGATACCACACTTTCCATTCTTCACTGGTCTACATTGGTGTATTTGTTGTCACTATGAGAATAAAAGCTATTAAATTGTCAGGGTGACCAAAGGTAATTTGGAGAGCATGAACAGCAAATTACACAGATTGCACTTTAAAATGAGGTCTATGAACATGTTATAAGTTATTTTAGGGTTTAGATGAATGTTGCTGTTTCTTTTTCTTTTCTCCATAGTATCTGATTTTATAACTTTTTTTTTTTAATTTAAATTAAAAATTGGAGTCCTAGCTGTAAAAGTCTGTTAGTCAGAGCTGACAGGCATGAGTACTGTTTTCTAAGGATATACAGACCAGCAACACATGGTTCAAACAGTAATTAGTGGGTTCACTGTCAGTGACTTGCTGTAAGATATAAACTCAAATACAGCAATTTACATTTTCTATCTTCTTCAAGCATGGCTAAGGCATATGTACAGTCTGGAATGTAATTTCTAGAGAGTCCCAAGAGACGGCTTGACGTCATTATTAGCTAAAGAGACTTTACTATATGTGAAGAAAACCATAGAAAAATGTCATATTTGACACTGTTATTAAACTAAAGGCAATTTCACATAGTGAAAAAGAAGCATTTCATCTTCTCTTTGAATAAAATGGTAAGTCATCTCCATACTAAATTCCTTCCACCATTTGTGTGTTCTAAATGTTTAGTCCTGTGCTTCTATTTTTTTGAGAGAAGAAATAAAAGTAAGTTTCCCATAAGTAATTTTAAAATACTATTCACACTTTTTGGAAGCCTAAATTCGTGATTCAGTGTGTCGTTAACTGGTACATTATGCCTGATCTTGACACTTCAGTTCATAACTATAAGTCATAGTAAAATTATTAAATTATTTTAGAGCTGCCTCGATTAATAAAAAAGTATTTCATTCGGTAAGTGCAAAAAAATTATGCAAAGGATTGTATTTCACAACACAAACACACATAATGTGTTCCTAGGTTGTTTTGAGACAAGTGTTGCGTTCAAATTCGTTTGCAGTTGATGGTAAGGATGAATTCTATGTGAGCAAAGTCTGAATCAAGAGATAAGAATTAGAGGCATTTTTTGCTGTTTATCTCTTTAAATTGGTTTGACAGGTTACTGTGAAGACTGTTGAAGTAATAATTGTTGTCTGATTGTAGGTGATAGGGGAAGAGGGAGATGTGTTGTGGGTTTATGGATGTCCGTTCTGTTGGCAAGTTCAGTAATCTTCAGTTGCAGATGGTTTAAAAAATTGCTTTGGTGAGTTGAAAACCATTCTAACAACTTGACTTGGAAGAAACCTTGGGAGTTACATTTGTCAAGTGGCTAGGAAAACTGTTCATGCATACCCAGTATCCAAAGCAGCCCAAACATAAAGAACTGAAAGGTCATTCTTCTCCTTGCAGTATGATGGTTTGTTGACATATTTTGACACACTGGTACAATGCTGAAAGGTTCTGACCTTACTGCAACACTGAGGGACTTAGGGTTTGTTTAGCTATCTAGTGCTTGTAGATTTTCACACATGCTGGGTTTTGCTATGCTCCTTTTTCTCTCCCTTCTGTCTCCACTTGAATTACTAAATTAATCTTAAACAAAAATGGATGTTGGTAGAAGAGAGAGTTTAGGGTAATTTTTACCGCTTAAGACTTTATATAGGAAGTTTCTTCAAAACTAATTAACTTTTTTTAAGTGAATTACTATGCCATCTTGCTAAGCTTAGTAGCACTAAGTAAGATGTTTGTTTATAGACAAGAAGAAAACCAAAAGCATTGAAAAGTGCCATTTTCTACTACTTTTCTAGTAGAAAATGCAGTAGTCTACTTTGTGAAGATGATAAAAGTCTGTGTTCTTCTGCAAGAGTAATAGATACAAGTGTTCATTCAAATATACATAAATACACACACAAACACATAGAGGCATTTGTGCTTCACAAATATCCTAGATACATTTAGCATATTTCCAATTGCATTTCATAGTAATTATTTTTGTCTTTATTTAATGACACATGAACAGTATAAAAATCAGCATGTAGCTTATGAAAAATATATTTTTTTCCTCCAGCTCAAAAGTTAAATTTTACCTGTCATGCTCTCTTCAACAATGTGGTTGAAAAACAGAGTAGAAATTTTCACTGAGACTATAGCTTATGCATAGCATAAGTTGATTGTTTTGCTTAGCATTGTAGATGGTTTAATTTTGTATCAAAACTAATTTTTGTCAAAGCAAAGAAATAACAGACAATATTTTATTGATATTATCATTTACGTTTGAGTGAGTGATATTAAGCATATATTTTCATGCATTGTTCTCCTTAGGTATTGTATTTCATACAGACATGAGACTGAGATTTTAATTAGAATTTAATTCTCTTATGTAAGCCTCTTTCACTGCTAGATTGTTACATCCTGAATTTAAAAAAATAGTAAATGAAGCAGTATATGTCTTCGTTTACATTATTTTTCCCTTCTATTTTTCTGTACCGTTCTAAATATTTTCTCATGACAAGAGATTCACATAGTGTAGATAGAGTATTTTCAGTTTTCTTCCATATTACTGCAAGGCTTCAGCTCCAGTTCTCCTGGTATTTCTCATTCAGATTAGACAAGCATCTAAGTTTATGTACGATAAGAGCTGACAGCATAGATCCTGCTATTCTTGCCAAAGGCCTGGTTGCAGACACTCCACTATGTCAAAGAATGTCAACCCCCCACAGACCTTACCTTTCAGAACTCCTTGTAATTTTTAATTGACATTTACATCTGACATTTTCAATGTATCTTTTAGTGTTGGTTCTTTATCTACCTACTAGTAGTTGAAACCAAACCAAAGCTAAAAGACTGCCTTCCTGTAAGCTATGATATCGTATATTTTTTATTTAACAAGGTCAAGTTGCTGACTGAAATTCAAGAATGATCAGCTTCCTCTTTCTTTTTGTGACTCCAGAGGTGCTAGTCTAATCTATTCCAAATGACAATTGAAGAAGGTAATAGGCCTTTAAAGTGAAATTTAACTTCTAGTACTAATGAAGAAAGCATAAGGGTATTATTGTTACTGTGCATCATGTACAGAAGGGATGCAGAGATTTCAAAGAAACTTTAAGAATACTAAGAGGGACTTTCCTTTGAGTCAGGTACTTGAATAGTGAAAGTGAAAATATTCATACCTGTATTCATGCAAGGTATTTTAAGAGCATAATATTGTGAATAAAGTAAAACTGGCAAGTGTCATTTAGCTATATGTTTCAGTTGTTGAGCTTCTTTGCCTTCAGAAATCTCGTTTTATTTGAGTTACAATGCTAAAAGCCTAATAAATTAGTTTGAGCATAATTATCCATCTACTAGAAGTTAGAATGGAGGACTACAGTTGATCATAAATGTCACAAAGCAAAAAAAGTAGAAGCAGCATTTTGTCACAAATAATGCTGCTTTTCTTCTAATTAGTTAATTTACATTTTGCAAATTAAGGGCAAGATTCAGACAGAAGATAATCTAGTAGCATATCATAGCTTTACTGACCTATATTTGTATATGCCAAATTTAAGTTAATTAGAAATGTAGATGCTGTTTGTTTTATCTGTCAAAAAGCTCATGTTAAAAAAAAAATTCTAGACACACTTTCCCCCCCAACATTTATCATCTAAATAATAGTCTTGCCAAGATGGCAGCCTCATAATAAACTCTTTTCAGTGGAGTGATGGGTAATGAAGCTTGCTTGTGAAGGCAGCGAAAAATGTTGTCTAGCCAAATGTGTGGATATGATGGCTAGAGAATCAGTGGACTTTCTCAGTCATCAATCTTTTTAGTAGCCTCTTACACATCTGAATATTTTGATAGATGATCTAATAATTGAGTTATCTATCTTTCTAACTATCAGAGTTGCATAAAAATTATTCTCACATGCTATTGAATATTATATATATTGAGCATCCAGTAAATTTTTCAAAAGAGGTCCAGGAGGTGGAGGAATTTTGTTTGTCTTAAGCAGCCTTTAATACATTAAATGATAAATTATTATGTATAGAATACAAAACTATATGTACTAATATAAGCAAAAAATAAATAATGTCAATAGCTGATTACAGATAGGTCTCAGTAAATAAAGCATTTTAAAAGCATGGGACTGGTGAGGTTAATGCACAATCTAAGAGTAATTTGAAGTACAAAATGAGTAGATTCAGTAGTCCCTGGGCAGTTAATGGACAGGAATCACATTTCCACTCAGTTGCACAAATTCCTTATGCCTAAATCTTGGCTTAGGCAAAAAGAAACAACAGTGTCACTATGGTGTATCATGTTTCTATTCAGCCTCTGTGAGAGCTCCAAAAGTTTCTTTTAATTAAAGATGAGACTGAAATGTGTATATTGAAACTTCCTACATTTTGTTTGTTCTGAGTGATTGTACAATATTCCAGAGCACAATAATCTGCTTCCCTAGAACACTAATCTTGTATTAATGTAGGCACTGAGGTTATTTGGATAAATTGTATTAAGCACATCATTAGATGTGTTTTACCAGAGCTTCTGAGTGGCAGAGCAAAATGCTTGTTGGTGTTGGTGTACTTTTATTAAGCACCACATTATATCATTCTTCATTTCAAATGCATTTCCGGTTGGGTAAAAACTGTTTCAACAATAAATAGTATATCGTTGCATTAAGAATATTTTTAATTCAAAAATATTTTTTCTGCATCAATACCACCAGTTTATGTTCAATTACATACTTTTGTAGAGACTGTAAAAGGTTCCTTTTTGTAAATTCTTGAAAACTGTGTGATGGGGACTCATTTCTTAAATTATTTTCTGATTTTTAGTACTTTCTTTTTTTCATAACTACAGCAAGTAGCAATTAAACAAGTAGGTTTAATGAATAGTTCTCCAGTTAGCAAAGAGGCTTTTCTTTCTCTGTTCAGAACTAGAGTGACTGGGGTACATTCTTTAGGATATCAAAAATTTGTTCACTCATTTCAGAATTTTAATGGAAAAGCATCAGAGGGATTTTCTTTATAGTTACTACCTGCTTAATGTAGAATGAGAAAAATGGATTTCAAGGACTGGCATGTTACCATCGTTTGAGAACACTTTGTGAAAGTATCATTGAACCTCATGGGACCTTGCCACTGCATATGGATCTGCAAATTGAACAAACTTTTGGCTGTCTCACTGGCAGTGGTTGTGACTGATGATGAGTAAGCAGAATTCTTGATGTTTATTAGTTCTTCCTAAACATGCATAATTAGTTAGTTAAAGCTGGGTACATATAAAGCAAGACATTGAAGTAAGGTGATTTGAGTATCAAAAATGTAAAAGCTTCCAATAAAGTTTGTCTCTGAAGTTCCACATTTTTCTTGCAATCTTGCATCCCATTTGAACAGTCTACATTTTTGTTTTCAGTAATATTTAGATTGATTTTATGCCATTTTAAGTTACGTAAGGATGACGTTACAGAAGTATAATTTAAACCTAGAACTAAGGCAGTAGAAAACAAGTTACCAAAAAAAAAAAGCTTAAATTATTCTCTTTTATTACTTGTTGAATTTTAATAGAAGAAAGCTAAAATTGCTTCTGAATGTATAAATTCATATGCAGTTAACTGGAGTTTATTGGTGTCAGTGTTATGTGGCTTCTTCTGACCTTAAGTAAATTGGCAGTTACTCTAGGTAGCATTTGTAGCATTTCTGCTAGAGAACATTCCAAGCTCCTAAGCATGCACAGTGTGTTATCTACACTTACGTATATATTTGTGTGTATACTTCATGAATGTTTAGATCTTTATTTAGGAAAGTGATCTTCATTTCCCTCTCCTAATCAAAATAGTAAGCATCTGTGTTCCTTCTTTTCATTTGATTAGCATTCTCTCATCCCTCACTAGTCTTTGATATGAACATCAGGAAATCGTGTCCTTTTATTTAAATGATAAATGTGTCTTTGTCATGAATACTCACAGACATTCTAAGATTTACATCTGAATTGTCAAAGTGTAACTGCACGGCTTCTCTGATGTGTGACATTATTAGTGAAATAAAGAACTTCTCAGTTTTTATGGATAGGCCTTAAGTATTGACACTGCAAGGCTAAATTAGTTGTGATGCTGCAAAAATTTTTCCTTCATCCACTGTTTTTCTAAGATGTGTTGTTTATCAACAAGAGAAAATCAGCTGCATGAGAATCTCTGCAGCCATTCCTATTTACATGTTCCAAGCTTGTCTCTTCATGTTTCATTATTTCAGTCTGATGTCTAGTTAGCTCTTATCAAAACTAATACCATCTGAAGTACCAGGCTTCCGATAGTCACACAACCAACATAAAAATTGCAGTCTGACTAATATTATTAAAGACAGTATCTCTTTAAACCTGGGCTTTGTTTCAGTGTCTAGATGAATTATGTCTTGGAAATTCATTTCAGTGAATGAGTCACTGCTGTTTCAATAGATGAAATGCATCTGCAGTTATATTCTGCTAGTTTTAAAATTTAAAAAATAACAAAAATACATAAGATTAAAGCTTTGTTTCCATTCTTACTGTGTCTTGATGCTACTAAGTCAGAGCTACTGTATGGCTGTCTTCTTATTGTTCAAATAGTACAGTAAGTTAAAATATTTTATAAGACAAACACCTAAATGAGATTTTATAAACTATTTTATCATCTATTTGTAGCAAAATTTGAATGTGTCAGGCAAGTAGGTAATTTAATTTCAGTTCCTACAGAAAGCTAGTGTTCCTGGAAATCTCTAGATTTACTTACACAGGATAAAACATTTTTTCCTTTATCTTTTTTTCTGCTCTTTTATTTATCGTATTCTGAGTATATCATGGTTGAATTCATTTCATGTTCTGAGTGATGAAATGCTGAAATTGAACCTTTGAAATTTATAGTTTCAAGATATTACTATTTATAATCATTAAAATTCACAAAATAGTTAAGAGAGGAATTTAGTGAGGGATCCCACAAAATATTTTTAGGGCCCATGATCATGATCAGTTTATAATTGCAATATTCTGTAATGTCATATATACAGTACACTGCAATAATTAAATTTTTTTTCAACTTTTTAGTGTTGCTTACCTCAGAAACTTTTACAGCAACATTTCTAGTACAGTCAATTTTTTTTTTATTCCAAGCTTGTTTACATTATAAAGTCATGTAAAATTGATCTTATTACTTTTATCTCTTCATTTGGAAAGCGCAGTTTATTTAAAATTAATGAAAATTACACATATTACAGGCGTTCTGTAAAACTACTTTTGTAAGTATATTCTCATTTACTTGTTTCAAAAGGAGAGATTCCTTTTCAACACAGCCCAACAAAGTGAAGTGATATTTTCTGGCATACGAAGGACGCCTGTGAGTTTTTCAGACACTGAAGCTGTAACCAAACTTGAAGAAGACAATGATGGCAATGAGCTTCTGTCCAGAGTTAATCAGCTGCAGAATTTGTAAACTGCATACGTGTCAAAGTTGAAAATGTTAGCACTCTGATAGAAGCTTGAAAAGGTTAGAGCTGATAAAAGCCATCAGCAGTTAAAGAAGGTGATTTATGGGAATGTAATGACACAAAATGCCTCATTTATCACTCATATATAGATAGGTTAAGGTTTTGGTGTCATACTTTAAAAACTTGACCACTTAGAATTGTCAAAATAGGTACTTAATTGCCCATCATACATTTCAGTTCATATTTCCTTTGCTCAAATTTTGGTGATTTTACTGTTTTGCTTTTCATATGGTTCTTTTTAAAGTCTTTCATATTTCATATTTATTTCATATTTGTTTCAAATGGTATGCTCAGTGCTCTTTTAGAACTTTTATTAGGTAAAGCTGTTGATTTGAATGCTGTCCAAATCTTTTGTTGATTTACAATTTCATTCAGCCTAACTGTAAGGAAAATAACTGAGGGTTTCGTTTTCTTCTGTTCTATACCACTAATTCTCATCAAGAGTTTACAGCTTTCTAATTCAATCCTTACATTTCCTCTCCAAACTGAAATGTGAGATTTAAAAGTGAATCCATCAACTGGTTTCCAGTTCCAGTCACTTAAGTTACTGTTTATCTCCATGCAAATTAAATTTAATCCAAAACTACCAGTACTGTTAAATGATCCTAAAACAAAATAAAAATGTTAAGAAAAATGCATAGTAGTATGCTGACTTGACGTGAGGACAGCAGCAAGCAAATCCCATAGATTTGAGACTGACTGGTTTTATTTTAACTGTCCACAGTTTCATCATGGTTCTGTAAAAAAAGTAAATGCAAACATGGATAAATTCTCATCCAAGTGTGAGACAGATATTACAAATATACAGGTTCAACTTCCAAAAAAAAAAAAATTTATAATAAAGTTTTTAAATATTTCATTTTCTTTACTTATTCTTTCTAAACTATTTCATCCTCCCATCTCCAGATCTTATACAGAAAATCCTGAACTGAATAATTTTAATTTTTAATATCAAAAAACTTACCTTTTTGTTAGCTTTCACAATTTATGGCCCCAGTTGCATAGCATTCTGTTTGTTCAGCGATGACCTTCCAGGTTCGATTTAAAAAGAAGTCAGAAGCATTTGTCATGTCTGCTCGATCTTGTCCAGAGGTACCTATTGTAATTATAAAGGACTAATAAGGTTGTTTATAATATAACAGTCTGACAACCCTAAAAAATCTTCTGGAGAGCAACTTCCCTTTTTTTTTTTTTTTGTCTTTCTTAAGAGAAAAAAGCCTCCCTTACCTTCTTGCTCTGTATTGCACTGCATCTTTTTAAATTAAGATGAGAAAGCATAAGAACTTAAGCATTGAAAAACTTAACTTAGTTTTAAAAGATAAGCTGTATAATTTTCTCATTTGTAATGTCTTTTGGAAATACTTGGTACCAATGTGTATAGTAGAGTTACCCTGTATTTAATTGGGGTGTATAGAAGTGATGATGATGTACTTAGAAACACTGAATTCCTTTCACCATGTAACAAAAGAAACCCACTTATTACTGTGTTGCAAAAATATGTGATACATTAATATGGTGAACTCTTTCTTAGGAAAAAAAAATCCAAACTAAGACAATTCTATTTATTCTATTAGAAACATTATAAACATACTGCTGTAAGTGGATGTTGTTATAGTGGTATTTTTCATTGTATGTCAGGATTTTTGCAATTGACTTACGATCATTTTTCCTTTCCTATGCCTTTGTCTTTCTTCCTCTTTCGTTTTTCCTCCCCCTTTTCAGCATCATCCAGCAATACCACTTTTTTTTATAGACATCTATATAAGGTAAACAAAAACCCAATGGAATTTGAATGTTTGACAGAAATGTTTACCTCTCTTGTATGGTATGTAACAACACTGGAGTATTGTCAGGCTACCATACATCATTTAAATACCCTTAGACAGCAAAGGCAAAATCTTGACAATTCAGTAATCTCATCATGTGATTTCAAGAAGGCTTTTTTTCATATCTACAATTGAGACAAATTTATGTTGTGTGTATTTATGGTTGTTAAACTCAAAATTGTCTCATTTCATTAATTTTTAACATTGTGCTCTCTTAATGACTATGAAGAAATGTATTAAAATGCCTTAATTACAGGGCTAGAAGAAGAGAAAGCACAAGTCTTTTTAGCATATGATCTTTCAATTGCTCACTAAAGGATAAAGAGGGCATTCAAGCGTGGTTTAGATAACTGTCAGCAATAATAAAATGCAAGGTAGTTTGTAGAGCCTTTATAGACCTTTCAGGGAAATAGATTTAATTAAAAAACAATAAAATGGACTTTTCATTTCAAAGAAATCCAAAATGTTATAAAATTTCAGGATGTTGCTGTATTAAGAGTAATGTATGTTTCCAAGGATAAGGAAAAATAACTGAATGTACTCTACAAACCACAAAGCAGTGATAGCTTTATTTTGTGTGTGTAAATGTATGTCCTTCAGCTTTTTAAACACAGACTATGAATAGCACATTAGAGATATTTCATATTATCTGAACTGTGTGATTTCACCTGTTTTAGGTTCTTTTAGTTTCAGCTTTTAACAAGGGTGTTTTTTAAAAAAAAAATACAAGATGAACACTTAGCTTCTTAATATTAAATTATGTTCTCAAAATTACCCTCAGAACAAGACAATTCCTATACTGGCAGTAGTTCAGTTGCCTGTTTCAGAGTCTATAAGTTCCCATTCATCATTGTTGCATGTATTAGATACTATGGAAATATATTTTGAAGTATATTTCTGATTTCTGCTTTTTTTATTCTCACAGTATGAAAAATCACATTTGCTAATTTCTAATGTTTTTGGCTGTGTGGTGTGTTGAAAAGTTTATTCAAGAACTTATTCTGCATTATCAAGTTTCTGGCAAACTAAGAGCAACTTTACTTACATGTTAAGATAGCAGTGACTGCTGTCTTTTTAAAAGTTTTGCACCTTTGCTGTGCAAAAAGCCTCATGCTTTCCTGAGGAAATTTTTGTAAGCTTTTTTCTCTCACTCTGGTGCACACACTTTAATAGGTTTTAACCAGCTTGTTGTAGGCAATAACAAAACAAATCTGTATGAAAGTTGTCTTTTTGTAGCAAGGTGTTTTACAGATAAATTAACTTCACCAAAGTGCATTTTCAGCAAATGCTAAAACTCTGTCAGTTTTTTAGTTAAAATTACTGGCCCAAGTACATTCTGACACTTGTTCATAATGAAAATGTGACTTCAATATTTAGGGTCTTTTTATATCCTCTAGTAAATTTAGTTTGGATTGTTAAATTCATAACAGTGTTCACTTTGTCACTGACTGATCATAAAAATGGAAAACATCACTGTTCCTGGAGTTGGTGGTTTTTCTTTTAAGAAAAGCAAGGGTTTGTTTTCTGCTTGCTCACATACCTTGAACTGGAGCACAAATGCAAAGCCTCTGCAAAGTACACTGGCCATGTGAGAAAGCTAAAGACATACAAATGTCTGGCACTGTTCTGTACAAAAATGCTTCTCTGTTTTCTTCATTGCTGGGTTTCCTGAGGCTTGAGGACTCAGGACCCAAACTACAGCAGACCACATGCATGGTTAACTTTGGCATAGTTTTGACAAAGAAGTGCCTCACATCATCCTGTTATCAAAGTCCTTTCTGTTTGCAGCTGCTTGTGTCTATTTCTTATCACAACTGTTGGGCTTGTAAATTCAGTAGATGCTCAGGTCAAATGTGGAGTCTGCTTCCTTTACCTTTTTACTAGTGATAAAGTTGTCTGCTTACCAAAGTTTTGTTGTGGTTGGGGTTTTATGACTTTATTGCCATGGCTCATACAGAGATGACTGCTTTTCTGTAGCAGCTTCTGTAAACTTTGGTAGACAGGCTCAGCTCTTACTGAGTAAAACTTACTATTGCGTGTTTTTTTCTTACGTTAAAAATCGCTTTTCCTTTATTTGAAGACCTCTCCTTACTGCTAGAACTTCATTAAAACCAGTAAACTTTCTGTATCATTTCAGTACATCAAAATACAGCCTTCAAGAGAGGAGTGTGCATGATTGGAGGGCTGAAAGTTTTGTCTTCTTGTAGGGGAGACTCCAACTCCTTATGTGTTTGCCCAACAGTTAGCACATCTACCTTCAATACAAGCTGAGGCTTTCATGATGCAAGTAATAAAATGGCCAAGATAGAATAATGGTCTTCATTTGCATTGTTATGCATAATGGTTCTTAGTAACTTATTCTCAGGCATGTGCCTCCAGACAATGGGCAGGGTAAGCTATAACAACTGTAAATGTAGCTTTGAATCTGTTCCATTGTTGATCTCATTAGTACTCTCAACCAAATTACCTGTTGCTTCTATATTTAAAATTCACCACCTGTAAAAGCCTGATATGGCATAAAAATATTGCAAGGGTAAACTGGTTTTACTCAAGGTAAAAGACACTACAGATAGAGACATAAAAATATTCTCCGTTCTGAAAATTTTCTTTTCTCGTAGCAAAAGTGTAAATCTAAGCACAGACCTTCTCATAACTTTAATTTTGTTAGCACCATTTATAGGGTGTCTGGGAAGAGAAAAAGAATACAGAAATATTATCTGTACTTTAGCATAAAGCATTTTAAAACCATACAGTTCCAGATATTTTTTGGCTTGTGTTAAGGAGATAAAGGATAGGATTCCTGGAAATATACAAATGACATTAAACTACCACTCAAATCATTCTCTTCAAAATGTCCAGGGGTACAAGTTCTTGACTACCATGGAGAAGACTTCCTCGTTTGTAGAAGCTCACTGTACTGACTCCTGTGTCCTGTGTTTTTCTGCTCCTTCTCTGTGTAATCATCAGGTGTAGCTCTGAAAATTAATACCCTTGCTTGTAGATTTTTTTTTAAAATTTAAACATCACAAGGCCAATAAGATATGATAGCACTACACTGCTGAGCCTCTGCTCTCTGCTTGGGTTGAATAGACCTCAGATTTAGCCTGGGTCTGTGGAATTGGCATGGTGGGAGAATCCCCTTCACATGTAAATCTTGGGAAAATATCTGTATTGAATTATATAAATGTAACTAAAATATGAGATATAAATAGAATGTCATTTTATAATAGTCGTTTTTGTGCATATCAATATGCAGTAGTTCATATTTGAACTAACAATAGTTCAAAATTGTACCCTGCCGTTGATATATTTCTTGTATCTCATCTGTAGTATTCTCTCCCTGGTTTTGCCATGATACACAAGTGTGTCTGAACTGAAACTAGAAAAGTTCACTTTTTTTAAGAATGAAAAATACAAAGACTGTTGTTAGTTGCGGAGGAGACAAAAGGTGTTAACATCATGGGATGTTGTTTTGCCTATGATGAAATACGCTGTGCTGCATGAGTCTTTTCTGTGATATGAGGGAATTTGTGTTGCTTTCAACATTGCTTTCAGTACCTCACAATGTTTGTTTTAGAGTATTAGTCAGATTTTATTAGAGCCTACTGAGTTTTGCATAATTAAAATTGTAGCAATAGCTAAATGCTATAAATGCAGAATCTTTGCTGTGCCAAGTGTTCTTCTCCAGGTTTCAAAGAAGGAGCACGGAGAAATGGGAGAAGCTTGAAAGTCAAGTCTGACACTTAAAAATTTTTAAATTTTATTTAAATCTGTATTTACCTTTTTATAAAATATAAAGTTAAGCATAATAGTTTTTTTCTGTTATATTGGTCTCATGCAGGAGCAATAGTAGCATGTGCAGAATTTCTGTAGTAGTTGCTCATTTTAAAATGCAAAGTTGTAGGATGACAGTAATGTGTCACTGTAGACTGGTTTCAGTACACCTGCAAGTTAAATGTTTCAGATATATTGGGAGAAAAGTTGTTTACTAAGTTGTTTATTGTCTAAATGCCACCAAATACATATAAATGAAAAAAAAATTATCATCGCATTTCTACATCATGTGGCCATCATGGGCATCTACAGTAAATACAGATCTTTTTTATTAATCTAACCAGCAGAGATCTAATTCTTTTTGAAGTCAGTGGAAAAGCCTGTGCTGTCCTCAGTGCAAGTAAGAATAAAGCTGCTATCAGTACTAGTTTTGATCCGTGTAATGATTTGGTCCTCTGAATTAAATGACTAGATAGAGCATAAAATGGATGATTGTACTGAGAGTAAATTCTAGCAAATCCAAAGAAGGGCCTCCAAGATGAAGAAGGGATTGGAGTATCTTTCATATGAAGAGAGGCTAGGAGAGCTCCAGCTGTTTAGCGTGGAGAAGAGCAGGATCAGGGAGGATCTTACTAAGGTCCATAAATATCTGAAGGGAAGAAGTAAAAATACAGAAGCCAGGATTTTCTCAGTGGTGCCCAGTGAGGGGATAGAAGGTAATGGACACAGACTGAGATACAGGAAAATTTACTGAAATGTTAGAAAAATCTTTTTTATATTGTGTGAGACTGGAGCAGTCTCTGTAGGGAGGTTGTGCAGTCTCCATCCCTGGAGCTATTCATAACACAACTGGACAAAGCCTTGAGCAACCAACTGTAGCTCACCATGTCTAGCAGGACTAGACAACAAAGGTCCTTTTTTACCCTTTTTGTTTCTGTATTATTTTATTTATCATTATTTTTATCTGTTTGTTTTGGTTTTTTTTTAACTCACAGAGTAACCAGTGTTGAAATATGTGGGAGAAAAATCTAGAGGGTTTATTCCAGTAAACTGATGGTTTTACCTTTAATGCTGGTTTAACTAGATCAAGAAAACATTTCTTAAGTTTTAAGGATGAAAGAGAAAACTAGGCTGAAGAAAATTAGAAACATATTTTACCTATTTATAAATGTTCTTCTGAAATCTAACAATAAGCACTAAACACCGATACAGTACCAAAAATTAAAATAACAACTTAAACAGTAGGAACATTATGAAGGAATAATGTAAGGAAAGTAGTAAGAGGGAGGTATTTATAGCCCTGTTGGTCTGGAGTTCGGGGATCAGTTCACAGAAGAGTCCACAAATGTAGACTTGCAAATTTAGCCGACAGATCCTAATATGTTAAAGGTTGTAATCTTTTGAAAGACGTTGGTTGGCTTTCCTGTTGGCCCTCCTATCAACTTTAACCTCCAACCTTCTCCGGCATGTATCACTACAAATAAAACTGCTGAGGTTTGACAAGAGGATATAAAGTCACTAGGCCATCGCACAGAAATCTCTACATGATTTTCTTTAACCTAAAGCTTAAATGAACACTGCTTAAAGTCAGGGGTTTTAATAAGAACTTATAAACATTCACTCATATCACTTTAGTTTTAATAATTACTGTTTTAACAGAGAAGAGAAGAAATATACACAGTAAATTATGTTTGACAACTGGAATTTTGTGGTTTTGTTATTGGTTGTCTTTAACTATTATGTGAATTGCTGTTCTTCATTTTAATGTATACTTTTTCATGCAAGCTGCATATGATATCGATATAAACGTGGCATTTGTATACAGTGTTATAAATGTATTTGCAGCTCTTGATTAAGGCAAACCAGATGACAAAAATAACTTAGGGGTTTGTAAATAAATAATAATAATAATAATAATAATAATAATAATAATAATAATAATAATAATAATAACAACAACCTTTATATCTATATTCACCTATTACGATTTTGGCTTTTCTTTCTTTGTAGTATTATGTGTGGCTTTACACAAACCCTTTTAACAACTTAGGCATTTTGTAGGCCATAACTACTAAAAGTTTTTGATAATTATTCCACTCCTGCAAGCTGCCTGTAGTGTTTTAATTTTGCCAGAGCTGCCACCCACAGTATTATATGTGTCATAGAATCACTCAGTGGGTGTTACTGATATATACCATCACTAATAGTATTAGTTCTTGTGGTTACCCTATTCTTACAAGCATCTATCTCTGAACATAGACTACACTTACTTAAACTGTATTGCAATCCTAAAATGATACTTCTTTCCAGTCCGAAACCATATCAATTCAAACTTAGGTTTTCTGTCTTGTAATCTGCTATTTGTATGACAAATTTTATGGTGATGTATAATAATTCTCTTCATGCTTTTTGTTCCTTGTAGATTGTTATCTTTCTCACTTACAAATATGGTTTTCTCGGAGCACTTACTTTAAGGCCTGTAAAAGCAATCTCTTCCTTTTGAAATCCTTCCTTTCTGTGCCCAAGTTGTGTTCCTCATATGAGCCACTCATATGTTCATCTCTTTGTCAAAGTCCACTTTCCATGATTAGGAAAGTACCGCTCTTTATTTGATGAGGTACATACATCTTCCATCTTTAGTTATGCTTTCTGTGGCTGCTCAGACTTCCTTCACAAACATAACTAGCAAATACTTTTTTCCTAAACAGTTTGTGGGACACTAGTCAGGTCTCGGTACATCCCACATCTTGCCATTCTGATGATTCCACTTTGCTAAAACATTTAATTGGTTTTCATCTTCCATCAGTTTTTTAAATATATGTTTATTGCATAAATGCTTTGCTGTTGTAGATGCACTATGTTATTGTCTGTTATCTGGGCTTGTGTTTTTCTTCTGTGCTTGGACTATAACTAAATGGCCCATAGAAGGTAGCTAAGGAAAACAGGCCTTTTGTATGTCAATTTATATTCATTATCTATATAGGAATATATTATATACAGGGAATCTGATAGACATTCAGATGTTGCAAAAGACAAATGCTGATCTACACACTTCTCCTGGTGGAATGTGTTGCAAACTTCAGATTTCTGGTGCTGCCTGTATCCAGCAGTGGATGCTGTTTATGAAACCATACAGTATGAAAATTTTGGAATTTAGATATTCCTGGAAGGTTGAAGGCTGATTGAATGGAGTTAAGGGGAAGCTTTTAAAAAGCTAAATATAGTTAGTTATTTCTCTCTCCCAGCAGGATTTTAGATTGCATGAGTTAATATCGAGAAGAGTAGGATTTAACTGGAAATGCATTGTGAGAGAATTTGGTCATACCATGCCTTTCCTCCTACCAAAATCTTCACCTATTACTTGTATTTTCCTCTGCAATTGAGAAAAATCAGCATGATGTCAGTCTGTGTTCCTTTAGTATTCCCCTGAACATTTAATGTCCATCACCTTCAAACATGAGGCTGACTGACTACTTAGCTACAGGTGACTGCTGAGGAGAAAGGTGAGTTAGCAATGGAGTTAAAATATTAATATATTAAAGCCAAAACGGTCAGTTTACTTTCCTCTTTCAGTCCACCTGTATTACATTCAGAAGAATGTTATATGGTAGACTAGCAAACCCAGACTTTTAAGAAATAGCTTTCAGGCGTTAAAGGTTTAGCTGGTGCTAGCAGAGATTTTTGATGCTTCTCATGTAAACAGTGTCAGCTACCACATTGCTTATCGAAGCACATAGGAAAGTATCTTCTGCTTCTATAAAGTTATAGGGTGATCACAATAGACAGGACACCAACATCTGTCATGGCACTCTGAAGGGATTGCCTGTTGTATTAAGCTGTTACACTTCCTCACTGGAAACTGCTGTCTGGACACTTTCAGTGTAAGAATGTATTTGCAGTGGGAAAGTTACTGTAATCTCACCACACTCAGTTATGGCTTCAGGATCATCCTCAAGTAATGGATATAGAAGTGGAAGAACCAAAATATGAGTATAAAGTTATTAATTGAGGAGTGATTAAGATACCATGTGATATCCATAGGAGCTGTTCAGAGAGCTCTGTAATGGGCACAATAGCAATGATTAGAAGAAGGAATGCTGATCCCTTCATGCATGAAATAGTTTATCCCACTATGGAGCCCAGGAAGCTAATAAAGCTTCTGTGGACCAAAGCCATAGAGGCTTATATTGATCAGATTAAGACATTTTCTAGAAATGCTTGCTTTTTTTTTTTTTTTTTTTTCATTTTGTCTTGCATGACTTAGGAATGAAGATCAGAAGAAACAAAGAGTAAAAAGAATAGCCTCAGTTACTCATCACAGTAGATCAATAATTATCCTTGCCTTTTAAAAAACACAATTTTTAAAAGTTTAAAAATATGAAAGTAGTTACATTGAGATTTTTTTCAGTTGTACAGTGAATTTTAGTGATTCAAGAATGTTTGTGGTTCAAGAAATGTGGACATAATTTAGGGTGGTACTGATTGGAAACCTGTAAATGGGTAAGCAGAACATAAAGGTAGCTGTAGCACATATTTTTTGATAAGGTCCATAAATGTTTCTATGTGAAACACAACATGAGGATTGAAAATTTTCTTATTTTTAAAAATGTTTATACCATTTCCATCTCCTATTTTCTAGAAATGCTGTTCTACATTTCCCTATCAAAAAAACTTTTAACAAAAGTAAATGGCAGTAAATATAGCTTGGAGTACTAGACAATATATAAACACTTCTCACATTTCTTTTATGTATGCTGTGTATTTTTTCTTTCAAACCATGGTTCTGAACATTGACTCTGTAAATCTTATTATATGTTGTTTGTATGAGAATGGAAAAAATATGATATGCTGTATAATTTAAAGCTTCACCATTTAGTTGCTGATATTTTCGACTGGATGTGAACACCAAGTTGAATGTACAAAGGAGGTATATATCAATATATAATCCCTGAATATTAGTGCCACATAATTGCTTTATCCAATTAGAATGTAGAATCTGATGACAAACTGAAAACTTGAAAGAAAACTTTAGTGGGAACTAAAGATTTAAATTACTGCTTCATATCCTAAAATTATAAAGAAAAGGAATTCTTCAGTGTTCATAAAGAAATTTGAGAAGAAATTGGAACTAGAATCAACTTTATTGTTTCCTTGCTTTGTATTACAATTATAAGGAAATCTCTATCTTCTGAAACTTACTATGATCCAGTATTCATTATGGAAGATTTTATAAGATTTAACCAATCTAACTAATAGTCATTTTCTAACATAAATTGATGTCATATCTACCATTCTCATGGAAAAAAAGTCAGGCAACAATCCTTCTGCCTTTTGCAGGTATACCCATCTTTTTACCTAGGACAAAATCATACCGTACAAAGATCAAATTTCAGTCTTTCAACATAATTGTTTCCAAGTTCAAACACATTACACATGTATAGCAATGAATAACTGTACTAACTTATATGTTAAAAACAGGGAAGCATTGTTTTGGCTTAAAATCTTTTATTCAAATAAGGATAACATATTAGCATTTACCATCAAAGATTTAAATTTTCATCGTCTCCTTAATTCAAAAGCAAAATGCCTGCAGCCTGTAGGCCATGGGATAAAATCACAGAAATAGGGGGATAAAAATGCAAGATTATCCTCACACTTTCATAGTTTTCACATCTCACACTTTTGTCCCCCCTATGGTTAATGGCAGGAGTAGCTTAATTAAGCTTTTAGTGCTCTTTCTGAGGCAGAGAAACCCCACCTTCAAATATTGTCCTTACTCCTAAGTAATCCAGTTTCTTAAAGGGAAAGTCTGCAGAGAAGGAAATAGAAATAATTATAAAGAAACCTTTATAATGTGATTTCTAAAAATTACTTTCCTCTTTGCCGTTATCTAGCGATGACTCTTGGAATACAACACCTCTAGTGTAGTTTTACATGATACATAATTAAACTATGGAACTCACTGTCATTGTGTTATTGACTCTCAAAGTTTTCAATAAACAAGAAGAGTACTTAATATTATAGCTATTAATGATAACAGAAAAACTTCAATGTTACATGAGGTGAAATATAAATACTTAAAAGATGTGAAAGACTTTTCAAAGAAATCTTTACTTGTCTCATATAAAAGAGATGTGGATAAGATATATTAAAGATGGTAATTTGGGATTTCTGTTTAATTTTGGTCTTGTTCTTTCAAAGCAGACTAGTTACTATCCAGAATGAAAGACACAAATTAGAACAGTTAATTTGGTATTTTATGTCATTATTCTCCATAAATTTGATTATATAATTTTTATTATGTGAGTATGTGTTTTAAAAATATGTTGTTCCTTTAAGCAGTGTGGATTAAGAGTAAATTCTCAACCTGGTTTTTATATTTCTTGTTTGGAGATGTTTTGTTTGTGTAGGAAGTGGCTTAGGAATGAGCTCTTTCTGTCCTCTATTACACATCATCTTTGTTAGTGTTTACGATGTGTATTGAAACTACACCTAGAAGTCCTAGTAAAATATGCTAGAAATTGCTGAAGAACAGAGCAAGAGATACTTTGTTGTACAGAGTTTATTGTTCAAGTATAATACATGAGTCAACAAATGTTTACAGTGCAGTGCAAAGAGGCAGTAAGATAATATTGGTCAGCAAAATATTCACTGATCTGAGTACATCAGAAGCCTGCTAAATTTTTCATGTTTTGACAGCTGAGATATTTAGAGGAAAATAACAGATTGCTTTTGTTAATGCTTTTTGAGAATTATTTCTAACCTTGAGAGGCAATTGGGGATAAAGAATAAAGGTGGTTTGCCAATTCAATGTGGAATTTGACAGCTTGCTAGTGAATGGAGAGAGATGATGGAAACGTGAAAGGCATATAGGTCTTCCTCTGTAACGGTTTTCCACTTTCCAGATACAAAGAAAGAAATTACATACTTAAATAGTCACACGATTGTTTTGCAGAGTTGTTTTGGATGGAGATAAACAGAGCAGACTGCACTGATCAAGTTCATGAAAAGGTTCTTTGCTTCTATATATAGAGAAAATTAACACTTTTAAGGGATCTCATCTGTGTAGATGAAATGAGAAAGCAGTAAATAATATAATGACACCCTGAAGAATGAATTAGCCAGATTTAAACATTTCATATATGAGGAGCTTCAGAGAGAACTCCAAATGAAGATTGATGAGAGGGCCATAGGTGTTTTTAATAGATGAAAATGATCATGTTGACTATAATGATTAAGAAAGAAGGGCAAGAAGAATAAAGCTCCACTTAGCTATATTGGTAATTACCTAGTTATAAAATACACAGAATAAGTTGTCAGAGTACAGGCCCTGGCATTAGTTTGAACTTCTGTGGAACATACCGAGAATAAGGGGATCTTACGTGTCACATCTTATATCTTACTGGCTTCTGTACCATGAAAAGAGAGTAACTCAAGTGTGGCTTTGAGAAATCCTTTACAATACTGGCTCAAAATGTCCCTGTACCTTTACCAGCAATGCAATTTCCATCCCTGTTGGTTTGATAACGTACACCACATGCTCATGATGAGTTAACTTACAGAGAATCTGGGACCTGTATTTTAAGTGGAGTGCATCAGCAGAGAGACACCTCTTCAAGGCCTCTTGTGATTTTTCTCAAGTTTATATTTCAAGATTCTACCCATAAATACAATGCTTGTCTACATTTCACAACACCTGTGGAAATACACTGATGGAGTAAGGTAGATGTACTCACTGAAGTTGTGCTTAAGCTAGAGTTTCTAAATAAGATTCTCCTGTGTAGTATAAAGGGGCTGAGCTCAAAGCCCTTGGGAACTTCCTTGAACAGCTGTAGAAGAGTTCTGGAAAATAATCTGTAAGACATGCAATTGCAATTCTAAAACAAGACCCAAATACCCAGCAGCAGGAAACCCATTTTCAAACTGAAACCTTTCAGAAGCCCTGGGCCTGTGAAACCTGGACTAAAGCAGTACATCAAGTCCTGGGGAGGTTTGCATACCCTTCTGCTTGCAATATAAGTGATACTAATTTTTTTTAAATTAAAGTTGTAGAGATTTTGCAGTGGAAAACTCAGACAAAAATAATTAAACTGTGTACCTTTGTGAATGAAGTAATTTAATGTTCTAGTTGTTTCTTATTGTGGAGCAATTCTTTCTTCTGTGGCATATCCAACCTTTAGCTGTGATAAGATGCTGAACTGCAACCTGCTGGTTAAATTTATGAGCCTGGAGGTTATGCTGGGCATGGAAGGTGCAAGAATAGCAAGAGAAGTAAAATAGTCTATCAAAGTCGTACTGACTGTAGCCAGATATAAAGGTTATCATCTTTTCACTATTAGAGGCCTGGTCTGCAGATAACAAGTTTTTGTGTCTACCAGCCTACATTACAAATAACTGGTTTTGTTCTCTTCCCCATCCTGACAGTGGTAGTATTAGAGCACCATATTATGTATTTGATGGGGAAACACTAGTGCTGCCATTTGACAGAGTTCTAGGGATTTTGCTTTTATTCAAATGTTTCTGATCTAAATCATGATACTGTTTGACTTCAGGCCTGAAGGTAAAGTGAGAAACACTCAGCACTGTTTCAGAACTGAAAAAGAAAATATCTAAGAAAACACTTACTTTGAGATTTAATGAGATAAACCTGATTTCAGAAACTTGTGAAAACTTAAAAAAGTTCTAGGGAAGGCAGTGAAGGCAGTACAAGGAGTTTTAGATTACGTTGCAGCTGTTACTTGATCTACTTTGTTTTCTGCATTCATAACATAGACTGCCCAAAGCTTAGAACTTATGGATGTTATGAAGCTGCAATTCTGTATATGGAAACAATTCCTCTGGTGCCACAGTGCACTCCTCTGGATTCTGATCCTTTCCAGATCAGTAGTCAGTATGTGATGTTACAGGACAATGCAAATTCCATTGGCTTCATCAAAATCTGTATGAAGTGTATCTGTATATCAGGCATAGTCTCAAAGAGAGTCAGTAACAAGTTTTCGTTGTTGCCTTAGCAAAAGATACGTAGTGCTTTTGTTTGTCTTACTAGCACACTCATATTAATGTGGTTTCTCAGTTCTCTTTGGGCTTTGATAGAATTTTTAAGTCAACATGACACACATCTTGATAGTACCAACTCTGTAAGTTTGACTACTTTTACCAAGAAGCCCTATTAACTTGTTTCTCAAGTCAAGATACTTAAAATATTTTTAAAACTTTGAAACACAAGTGGGCTCTGTCATGTATCTAATTTTTCACTTGGAGTTTTCGAACTATTTGCAGCTTTTAAATAGGTGTATATCCTTCATGTACTTTAGAGTATGAGTTCTTAAATTTCTCTTTCTAAATACATACAATGAGGGGGGACACTGCCACTTTATAAGAGGGGAAAAAAAATTTATGATCAGCTTCAGCTGGACATGACATTCTGAAAAGCTCATACTTTGAATAAAATGGAAGAGAAAAAAATTGTGAAAATGCTGACAGATCAGCATTCTTAAATAAGAGCTTAAAACATATGAAATTATTTGTATAAATATAGAAAATTAGGACAAATCTGGGGAAAGATGAGAAGAAAGAGGTGAAAAAGTATTGGGATAGTGAGTATATGAATCCCTGTTTCTGCTGTTAACAAGAATTTAAGCCATTCCTATTACAAAACTTAGAGTGTGTGTGTTGTAAAAACAGAACCAGTCTCTTTAAATTCAATGTAATTGGCTCCTTTGATCTGTATATACTGCAATCTGGCTAGTTAATGTGTGTTAGTCTCTGCAGAAGAGGAAAAATTGAGATTTTTTTCAGTAGTTACCTCTCTTTCCATGCTTTGAGGTGACACTTCCCAAAGTCTGAGTTTAAGGCCCATTTATTTAAAGTTTAAGAACAATACTACTGTTAATAGCAGTATTTCATTTGATTATGTGAGGAAGAAGAAACACAGTTTCCACATGAAAAATAACTTTTTTTTCTCCACTTCCAAAATAAAATATTAACAGAATAAAACACACATAATTGTTACTTGCCCAGTAGCCTGTGCAGGGTGCCTGAGCTAGAACAATAAATAGTATGGAAAATAATAATTTTTATAGGATTCTCTAGATGAAATAGTTACTTTTCTAGAGACAACGTGTCCTTAACCACTAATTGCATTGGGCTGGAATTTTGCCTCCTTGTGTCAATGGGTCCTAATGGAATTTTTCCTCCTTTGTGACATCTGGTTTGCAAGGCTTGGCTTCAGATACATTATTTTGTTCTTTAGGGTTGACTAGGAGTCTAGTAATTCAAAAGTTCACAGGAAACCTTTTAACACAAAATGCTAAAAGTATCATAGGTGCTAATAATGTATTTGTGTACTCTGGGATTGACTGTTACTGTCAAAGCTTTGTATTAAGTTCAGCCTGATGATCTTGTGTTTCAGAGTCAAATTCTGAATTTTGTTTTAGAAGTTTTACAAGAACCATTTCATTGGAGCTATACTGTCTTGTAAACCGGCTGACCAAAGTATGGTTTCATGAATCCAAATCCTGGTGGCATGGATGCTGAAGGAATCACTGAAACCTGAAGGAAAGTTATTCTGCAAACTACAAACACTCAAGCATCAAGTGCCCATTTGTTTTGTTTGTCCTTTGCAAAAAAACTGAAGTTTCAAAAAATTGCATCATCAAATTCTACATTTGAAATACAATTAATTTCATGAATCATATGGGCAATTTAAAGGTTACTATGGTAACACTGTCATGTTACTTTAAGTAAGAACTATGTAATAAAGAGATGACTAATCATCAAAGTGCTGTATGCAAAGTAGGTAATGTTATGACAATTTGTGGACCCTATTCAGCACACAGTGATTGGTTTAAGTGCCTAACTTAAGTGCCTGCCTTGATTGCCCAGGATTTTTGTACTTAAGACATATAGTGAAATTTATGAATGGATATTTCAGAAATTTTAATAGATGTAATGTTATTAATTGTCTTTAAAACCTATATATTATATTACCTAGTGGATGCAGCACTTGGGGATGCGTATTTTAATGGGTCTAGGGTTTTTTAAGTGTGGGTGAGACAGATGTTTAATTCTGAAGATGCAGATGAACAGAATCTATTATGGAACAGGAAATTGTAAGAAACTAAGAGCTCTATTTCTGTCTCTTCCAGGGTGCAACTATTGTGGGTGTGGGTGGAAGAGAAGTTTTGCTTTTTAAGATATGTGAATGCTCCATATGCAATTTTTAACCTGACAGGATAAACTGATTTTCTGTTTTAAAATCTGAAGTTACAGGAGATATAACTTCAAAGTGAATAGTGAATCAGAGCTATGTTTATCCCTCTTATATGTCAGAGTTTAAGTGCAATGTTTTATGTATACAGTCATCATGACAGTTAAAAAGGCTATAAAGAAAAGCAATTATATAATTGCTTTAAAGAATTAAGTAGCACAGATAAAGGCTTTTAGAAGCTACAGAGCAGAGTTTTAATAATTATATCACCTGAAGTCAAGCTGCAAAATTATGTCCTAATTATTTGCAATGAGTAATTATCTATAAAGTTGTAAGCTTTAAAGATTTTATGAGAGAGTAGGGGAGTTCTTTGATTTATTTTTTTTTCCCCCCACACACTAAAACAATACCCCATCATTTTCTATTTTAGCAGTTTTCACAATTTAAACATTAAATTCTTATTGTTGCTTTCTGTTATATTAGTAGTGTGTGTTTTGCAATTCTAATCTTCACGTTTTTCTTTCTTTATCACTGAAGCAGGCCTTTTGAAGCCAGGGAATTTTTCATAGCAATATTGACAGTGTTCGCATTTGCATGATGACAGCCAAGGAATGGAGCAGTAATTTTTGAAATTGCAGAAGTATTTAGAACACTGATAAAAGCTGAAATATATTTTTGATGGATTGAAGTTAAGCATACATGATTTTTCCTGCTGTCAAAAGGCTCTGAATTTAGTGAATATTTGCCTGCTGTGAGAATGCAAGATTAACATCACAACCATCACCCGGGCACCCAAACCCTGCAATTTAATAGCTTTTTAGGTTCTTTCCTTTTTCTAAACAGCAATTAATCTCATTTTAGTACAATTTTCTCGTTTCTGAAGTCGCTCATTGAATCGCTGTTTTGTTCATATTTGGCTTCAGCTCCTCTGCATAGTCATTAAAGTCCCAATTAATGTCACCTTTAGCTGAAGAGTACTCATTTTTATTGAGAAAATGACAGTTGCTGCCATGAGTAGTGCAGTGTAATATACATTAATTGCCCTGTAACACTGGTAATTACGAGTTTTTCAAGCCTCTCAGTAAACTGTCATGCCTAGACAAGACTGTGCTAAAATAGATTACTCATTAGGGAGACCTGTCCTGTTTTCTGGTGGGTTCTTAGTGTTGGTTTAAAAAAAAAATCTTGAGTTTGAACAAATAGTTGCCAAAAGCAATTTCCTCCAACAACACGTCTGTGTTCGGTTTTCCAGCCATCACTTCAGCCTGTGGTCAGCAAACAGACAGGGTGTTGTGGACTCTAGAGATGTCAAGATTTTTATTTAGGTGGATCACAAGGATAAGCTTAGCAATGTGCATTTCAGTGCTTAATATAAATGTTATTAAAACTGCCTTTTTCAGTGTTGTGTTTGTAACAGGTCTACCTGGCATTTTAGAAGAGCAGTCAACATCATCAATATTTTATGCTCCACAAGACTTGAGCACAGTGCTTCAGACTGTCCAGGCAACTGGAATTACTAAACCTGTTCTCAAATAATTCTGTGGAGGAACATCAGGGATTATGTTGTGTATTATGTGGAATAATTATCAGATCTTTCAGGAGCCATATGGCATTGCGTGATATATATTTTTTTTAAAAATAGAAAAAATATGTGGAAATAATTTGGTTAATATTGGTAAATGAGGTCTTTGATGCATATATTGTTAGAAGACCCACCTGCTGATTGCCTTGGGAAATGGTGGGAAGCAAGGAATGTATTTCACTGCTTTCTCTTTCTGTTGCTCTCTTATGTTATGTTTCTTTTTAAGGACAGAATAGTCTCTTTTAAAGCTCATTGCAGCATTGAAATGACAAAAGAAAACCTTTGTTTTATCTTTGTTATAACACCTGCTTTAGGCAATCTGCTCTTTCGTGCTCTCTCTAAATGAATTTTGTCACAGCCTTTCATATTCTTCTGTGGTGATGAGCTAATGAAAGTAGATAGTACAATTTGTGCTGACCAGGTAGCGACTGCCAGCTTGCAGCTGAGAATAGTTTAAAGAAATAAATAAAATATAGCGTTATATCACTGATTTATCCATTACATGACATTAATAGCGAGAAACCTTGGTGTGTTTATCTGTTTGTATTGGTGTGCATTTATCGAATTGTTTATGACAAGACTAATTGGGGTAATTGTAGACACTGAAATTACCTGTCAGCTATATGTAACCACACTCCCTTTCTTTCTGACAAATGATGACAACTGAGGGACCCCGTAGCATTACTCATGATGGCTTTTCGAGTGGTAATAAGGACAATAGGGGCCCTGGCTAATTTGACATGGACAGCCTTCACAACAAGAAGCCAGCTAAATGACTTGTCAGTAGGGGAAAGGAGTCAGAAAAGTAATGGAGTCCCCCATGGCGCTCTGACAGGGAGATGAGGCAATTTCAACGGAAAGTGAAAAGGCTTCAGTTTGTCAAGTATTTAGAACAATCAGAGAACAGCTAGAGGCTGGAACCTGACAATAAATTTGTGAACCATGGTAGCAGTTTCATATAGGTCAGTTATTTCATAATGGCTGTGAAGCTTTCAGAGGTTTCTGCTTTCGTAGCATACTTCACATCAGCCAACTGGTGCTTTGTCACCTTAAATTTGTGCTTCACTTTACACAGTAGGAATAATGGTTAAGGTTACAGAGGAACGGCACTGTAAGACAGCATGATCTGCAGACACCAATCTGTTGAAAAGTAAACAAAAATTTAGATAGTAATACTGTGATTGCATCGATTACAAGCTAGCGGTGTTAACATGTTCTTTATGATTTTGGCCTGCATCCTTTTTATGGATAAGTAAAGTACTTAATTTCTCATGAACAAAACCAATAAAACTTAAGCCTCTGATCCTACCCTTTCTCCCTTCTGAACAGTTAAAATTTCTTAAGGTTCATTTCCTGATTCTTGTTCCTTAAATGTATTCTGGTTCTATAGTTTTAACATCTGACACACTGTTACTGATGACACAAAAGAATTGTGATTTTTTTTATTTTTTTTTTTACTGCTCAGCAGAAGGTGATTTTCCAGAGTGTTTTTTAAAAAATTGCAACCTTTCAGAATTAAGTACCAGTTCTGTGTCCCACTGAGAGGAGGTCTTTTTATCTATGGCTTCAGGAGTCTGTTGGGTTGGTGTTGTTGGTTGAGGAGCTTTTTCACATCAGTGGTTCTTACCTGTTTATTTTCATTGAGATAAAAAGTCAAAGTATGATGAAAGCATTGTTTCAGTACCACACTGTGCCTTCTGAATTTTTGATGCAGGCTCCTGAATTCTTTAAATATGTTCATGAATTGAGCACAGATTTAGTGAGAAGTATCAACTTGTCCTTTTTGGCAGGGATTGTTTTGTTAGTAAACAGATAGAATATATTAATTTTACTATTTTTCTTAGATTCTAATACCTTCATTTTACCAAATGTTCCGCTTCTTGGAGATTTTAAAGCAAGTGCAGAGCTTTTTGTTGTCTCTTGCATAAAGGTATTAGAATAGGCCTTAGAACCTTTCTGTACCATATGTAAAATGTTAAGACTGCTTTATTGACACATGTCCTGCTCCCCCATCTATATCCATCATCCTTTCCTCATTTTTCCAGAGTTATGCTCTTGCTCTTTGAGTTTCATCATTTTGATTTGAAGGAAACTTAATTTAAGCCAACCAGGAACTTGGCCCTTGATTCTCAGTACCTGAACATTTCTTGTTTCGTAGTGATTTTGCTGAGGAAATATGCTGGTAAATTGAAGGAGCTTGTCATTTTGCAAGATGGGTCACTGAGTCAGAGGTTATAAATGTATTTTCCTTCTCCACAAAACAAACAGAAAAACCACCTCACCCATATACAGTTATCTTTTAAGTATAGTATGTCCACACCTGAATCTCCTTTACTCTGGTTGCTTGTCCTACATGTTTATCTAAGTTTGCCAAGTATTGTGCCTAGTTATTTTCTAGGAAGTTTCTCCAGCAGAACTAAAGAAATTATCAACAAATGCTAAAGCAACTATTAGCACAATAGGTCCATGGCTGGTGTCACTGTCAAGATTTTGGGATGTTTGATAATGGAATGAGCCACACAGCACCAGGCTTGCTGGCATCAGATGGGATTCATCTTTCTCTAGAAGAGAAGAGGGTCATTGGGTTAATGGGACTCTTGGACAGACCTTCCCTGTCTTATGACGGAGGAAGGGGATAAGATCAGGCTCACCTGTGATAAGCTGTGGAATGACATCCCAAGGTTAGATGGACGTTGCACTCTAAATCAGAGATGGATTGAGGGTGAAGAACTCTCTCTGAAGAACAGCCACAAGCAGGTTGAAAGCTTACGGGTAAGAATTAAGCACCAAGGCAGCAAAGGGAATGTTGTGGTTGGTGTCTACTACAGGCTGTCCAGTCAAGGAGAAGCTATTGATGAGCCTTTGTTCTCCAGCTAAGGGAGGCTTTTGTCTTGCTGGGGGAGTTCAACCACTCCAACATCTGCTGGAAAATTAGCACTTTTCCAGTGCTAGGCAATCCAGGAGATTCCTAGAATGCATAACTTCTTGAGCCAGGTAATAGACAGCCTTATCAGAGAGGTTGCAATACTGATGGTTACCAATGCAAGCAAGCTAGTCAGGAACATCAAGGTTGGAGTGGGATTAAGTGCAGCATGGGATAAAGTGATTGTGCACTTGTTTGCAGTCCTGAGGAATTTGGGTCATGCACAGAGTAAAGTCTGGACCCTGAATTTTTAGGAAATCAAACTAAAGCTCTTCAAGGAATTAGTCAATAGGACTCTTCGGGAAACTGCCCTAGGGCACAGGATGGAAGTTGAACAGAGAAGAACAGAGTTGGCAGATCTTTAAAGACTTTCCATAGAGTGTAAGAGCTCTTCATCCCTGTGCCAGAGAAATCAGGCAAGGAAGGCAAGATTGGCATGGCTGAGTGAGGACCTGCTGGTCAAATTAAGGGGCAAAAAGCAAATGCACAGACAGTGGAAGCAGGTACAGGTAACCTGGAAGGGTGTAGGCATACTGCATGGTTGTGTAGGGATAGGGTCAGGAAGTCCAAGGGGCCTTCACAAACATACACTTCACAAAAATACACTTGACAAAGGATACAAAGACTAGCAAGAGGGGCTGCAACCCTTCAGTCAGAAAATGGCAATCAGAAATGGAAGGTGAAAGAATGTGTCTTAAAAAAGTATGGGTTGTATTTCAATGGCACCAGGAGTTGGGGAGACTTTTTCTCAATGTACTGAGAATACCTTGATCTTCTAACATTGCTGGCTAAAAAAGTATGGCTCATAATACCTTTTATATTATAAAATATATATTATATATATAATATTTATAATATATATATATTAGGAGGTATTTTCAGTGCTTTCATTACAGTTAGTTGCTCTTCTTAGAGGAGGAGGTTTTCTTCTTTCTCTAAAAATTTTTTTGAAGGCCATTGCCTATTTCATTTCTCACAAAAGATATTAGAACTAAGGGGGACTGACAGAAGTTATGCCTTGTGGCATGAAACACCTATTTGAAAAAGAATAACAATCTAGTTCTGATTGAGGACATAGAAGAATATTTCATTATGCAGTGGATTAATTTAGCTAAATATAAAAATCTCAGGATCAAAAAAGTAATGACAAGTTATTGTTTAAAAAAGTTTTATCTAGACTGGGTAATATTTGTAGCAACTTGAATTAAATATTTGTACTCTTCAATGAAAGTTAAAGGGAAAATGCTGATTAAATTCTAAAAGGTGTTAAATAGATATATAAAATTTTACATTGAATTTGAGAAAAATAACAGAGACTTTTTTCCATTATCAGACCTTTGAATACTTGTCAGGATTCTGTATTGCTGTGTACTTAGAACTTTTTATAAATATTGTCATTATATAATGGTGTATGGGTCTATGTTAGTATATTCAAAAGTATAACATAAATTTGGTGAAGAAAATGCTTTTTTTCATGGAAAGTTATGGAGGAATAGTAAAAATTCTTTCCACATCAGACTAAGGTATAATCAGTATAGCCAATGACAATCTCAATTGCTACATTGAGTATCACTGGAATAGAAATGCAGAACAAAATCCTTTATACCAAAACTGGAATCAGATCTGTGCATATCAGTATTTCCGCTACAGCAGATACTGCCACATAGGTTTAGGGGATGTGTATGTTCTAGATCTGGGTTTCCTTAAATGTAAAGTCATCTGCAAATATAGAACCCTTTCCACCTGTACTCTGCCCATTATTTTGAATTAATGAAATCAAAGTGGATAATAACACATTTTAGTTTCCATTGTTACTGAATCAGATTTATTTTTTTAAAGTTGACAGCTATTAGGAAAATTTCCTGCTCTGTCCTATTTCTTTATTAAATTGTAGAAGGAAATGTTTTTACAGGAGTACAATATACCATGTTCAATTTGTAAGTGCAGAGCTCCCTCATCCAAAAAAAATATTTTAAGACCTTTTATACTCTGTAATGCTAACTGCCCATTCTACATTCTTGCAATGTAGTTTATTCCAAAGAAGCAGTCACTGCCTGTCTACTAGCAGATAGAAATAAGTGATTGAAAACCTGGGACAGCATATAGGTTGAAATATAAACATCTTCACACAGATAGGAAGTAACTATGTATGATTGAAGTACATATAACTAAGACTTTGCATGTTTTTGCTAAATATTTTAATTGCAAAAGAAATACAAATTATCTAAACTGCACTTCCCCAAATGTAGTCTGAATAATCCTCTAAACCCTCCAATCCAGTAAGCATAATAATTCAATTTCTTTCTCCATATGTGCTTTTGTTTCTCTGAAAACTAAGGAGGCAGGTTGACCATGAGTTAAACAAACACTGGTACTCTAAGATCAGGAGAAGCATTTTCCAGATAGAAGGAAAAAACAACAAAAGTAATTTTTTCTGGTTGGTCCTCCAGTACAAGATGGAGATCCATTCTATGGTTGAGTATCAAAAAGAGAGTCTTTTTTTAGTGAAAGGTAGTGTGACAGTTTATTTACTCTGTTTAGTTTCTTTAACCCAGGATTGTCATCTTTGGCTAATCCCAGTTGAACAGTTAACTTCCTTACTTATAAGTCTAGAAACCTGGGAAAGCAAGGGATAAGCATATATGTGCCAAAAAGGTAGTTAGACCGTTATTTTATAGCTAGTTGAGATGGAAGAAATATATTTATATATGTAGATATATTTATTGACAAATAATGATACATAATCTATGAAATAGTGATACATAATCTTCACACTTTGTAACTGAAAATCTCCTTGGCTATTACAAGCATTTTATAATATCAAGTGTAAATCTTAGCACTGATCTGAGATGCTGGTAGTAATTAGAAACTGTATCACTATGTCTTCCTGTCAATCTTTCTGTACTATCATTCCATAATAGTCAAAAAGGGTGGATGGATTATGTTTTTTACAGAGTCCAGATTCATATGTAATGTCTGGAGACATGTGTAAGTATCAGTAGAAGATTGAATGAAATAAATTAATCTCATTAAATATGGCATATGTGAAAAGTCTGTCCTAGTTAGTGTATGTAGCATTAGCTGCCATTCCAGCAGCTGGGAAAGCTTTGGTACTCCAATACTTGGAAATAATCAATACACATACCATGGGAAATAATCAACTGCATTTAGGAACAATATTGATAACTAAAATGCCATTTGCTATTTTTATTTGGTTTTATTATATTTAGATTGTAATTTAACTACCATCTAATTAGTTTTAACTTAGTTCAATTGGAAGTAGTAAAACCTACTTACCTAATAAGTGGCACATGTCATAAAGACACATACAACCTCCTTATTTCCTCTAGGTCAGTCATGCATGAACTAATGAACTGAATTTTTGTTTCCCTACGTATTTTAAGAAAACGAATGCAATTTAATTTGTCCTTTTCCCTCTCCCCAAATCAAAACACAGATACAAGCTTTTTTTTTTCCCTAGCTGCATTCTTAACTGTTAAAATATCCTAAAGCACTTGATCACGTTGCATTTTAATTTCCAAGTCATGTGTTGTATTAGTGAAGTGCACATGTTCCTGATTTCAGCTGAAAGTTCTCAGTCTGTTTAGCAGAACACCAGGCTGGCACAAAAAAGGTCCTTGCTAGGTCAAAGGCCTGAAGTTTACATCTTTCTTAAATCTGACTTTTGTAAAAACTTAAGAAGCACGGGTCAGGGCAACTAGCTGATGGCATTGCCTCTTACAGCCACTGATTAGATTAGCCCAACATTTATCAACTACACAGAGGCTAACACTTAACCTTTTAGCTGAAGAATTTTGATGTGTTCTTATTTTTTTCATGAGGATGTTACTGTCCCAAAGTGTCCCTTAAAGCTTTAGTGCAGATTTTTTTCTCCCATTTAACTAACAGGCTTTAAACGCTGTATAATTCAAAATGTGGTATTTATAATTGTGCTTTTTTTTTAAGGGTAGAGGTTGAGTAATTTTGCCCTGGCATAATGTTTTTCTAATATATTGTTATTTTATCTGTTCAGTTCTAAGATTTTCCTTTTATGTATTCCATTTGCCTAGATTCCAAGATGTAATTTATAGTTAGTTTGAATTCTAATTGCTTTTCTTATTCTAAATCATTAACTGAGAAATATTTACAATAGGAGTTCTTGTTAGAAAATATGCAGTAACTTACTACTGTGGGTTTGCCTATTATCTGTTACCCATATTGGACCCTAACCACCTGAGTTTTGAAGACAAATTCAAGTCTTTGCCAGGAGAAAAGTTGCCATGATTCCACATCTTGCAGTTGGGATTCAAGGTTTTCCTTCCATGTTGGAATTTGGGGTCTATAAGTGATATATTTTGTCAGTTACAAGTGTGATCATCTCTCCAGAGAGCTAAGCTAATCCCGAATTTACAGATTGATTGGAATAGTTGCAGCTCTTGCTGTGAGAAAGCAGCAGGCAGGTTACAAACTACCATGTTCATGGTAATTGCAGGATTATACAATTTCCACGTAGGCAACAACAAGGTCTCAATGCGTTACTGAGGTGAGTTGCAGGCAGCTGGGGACCATAGTCACCACAGATCTGCCAAGGGATCTTCCAAGTCCCAGGACTGGCTGAAACAGATTACAGCAGTGGCAAACTGTGATTTAACGCTTGGGGTATTGAAAACCCAGATATAAAAAAACTGGAATAACATTGAGTGTTCTATAGTAGAGTATTAAGAGATAGTATAATGTCTACAAGCAGTAGGTCACAAGATGTTTTTCCTTACTACTTTTACCTGGGAATGTTTCTAGCTTTAACTAACTTTTGCCCACTATGGTTTAGTTTTGTAAATCCTGACAAGTTATTGAGCAGCTGGAACACAGGACCCATTATTGCCCTTTGACTCCATGCGTGCTACTTTGTGTTGCAAACATCAGGTGAACACAGATTTCCATAGGACCCCACATCAAGAGTACAGGTTAGGTATGAGGGACACATGGGAGCGTGTGACCACATTTCTCAACCATGTGCTAAAGTGTACTGATAACAATAGAGAGGATCATCAGTGGGCTAGAATAATATCTGCTGCTTCTCCTACTTAAAAAGACGTATAAAAGCTCCAATCTGAACAATTACTAACTCTCATTACCCTCTAAATATGTGGAATGAGAATTTCTACAGAGGCCAAATTTCATAAGGCCTGATGTAGGGCATAGGTCCTTTTCATTACTAGCAATACTCTTATCTCCTTCCTATGTTAATGTAATGTCAGTAAAGAAAGACTCATGAAATTGAACTAGAGAATGTACTGTTTGGTTTCTCTTTTGAAAAACTGAGTTTGTAAACAGGACAGAGAACACTAATGTTTCCTGAAAAGAAAAAAAAGAAGTGAGGAGGTAGGGAGAAATTCCTATTTATGTGCTCCTGATTTCTTAAAACCAGCTTTGAGGAGTAGCAGTATTTTTAGTCTGGTCTTCACTTGCCCTCCGTCTGTATACTTGAGCTCCATGCCCTGGCTCCAGCCTGAGTATTTCATGGCAGACCATCATATCCATATCTGTGTAAGCAAATTGTTCTTGTTATGGTCCCACTAGTAAAATCAGTTATCTTAGAGCTGTATTCCAACATCTGGGGGTGGAAGAGTAGCCTGACAGCAGTAATGGAACAAATCAAGACACAACTTAATACCAAACATAAAAGTTTCATTAATCTGGAAGAGAAACAGCAGAAGAAAGACTTGGAATTTTTTATTACTGAGTCTCATGTTATCTAGTCATATGTCAAAAATTTATTTTCCTGCTTAAATTAACCCTTTGATATAGCCAGATGGCTTCAAAGCAGAATTATTTTGAATCAGTTGAGTTATTCAAAGCAAATAATGTTTCCTAAAAACATTGTTTCCTAAAATTAATTACATGCTTTGTAGATGTTTAGTCTTAGCACTTATTTCAGTCTCACTATACATTACAAAGTCAATTTTAATTTAAATTATTATAATTGAAAGTGATTATTTTATTGTTAGCAAGTGAAATGCAGAACAGACAAAATGTTTAGGTTTAGTCACGTTGCGGTTACTGAAAAAATGCAGAACAGACAAAATGTTTAGGTTTAGTCACATTGTGGTTACTGGAAATTAATATACTGCATTCTAAATAAATTGAAGTCGTTTGAAACTTCCCAGATCCTGGAAAATAATAATCCTGTTTTATGAAAAACACATCCAATATGACAAAACCTGAGTGTAAAAAACATGGACGTATTCTGTAGCACAGAAAAAGTGGTGGATCATCACTGTTATAACTGGAACTATCCAGTGTAGTTTCAAAACACAAAACCACAAATATGGTAAATGGAAAAGAAAAAAAAAAAAAAAAAAAGTAGTAATTGTCTTTTATAAGGTAATACTGCTTAGGGTGAAAGTTCTGGAGAGGAAGCCATATGAGGGGCAGCTGAGATCACTTGTTTTGTTCAGCATGCAGAAGCAGACACTGCAGGGAGACCTTGCTGCAGGTCTTGTGAGGGGCAGAGGAGGGGCTGGCACTGATCTCTGTGGTGGCTGTGACAGGACCCCAGAGAATGCCCTGAAGTTGTGTCAGGGGAGGCTTAGGTTGGATATTAGGGAACGGTTCTTCACCCAGAGGGTGGCTGGGTACTGAACAGGCTCCCCAGGGCAGTGGACTCAGCACCAGCCTGACAGAGCTCAATGGACAATGCCCTCAAGTACATGGTCTGGTCATTGTTAAAATGTATATGATATAGAAGATACTCAACAATCTTATACTTCCCTCCTTAAAGCAACTAAAGTATTATCTTCTAAATTAAGCACTTTGTGTAATCAGGTACTTTCAGTAGAAGAGAGTTATAGCACACAAGAAATGTTTTGAGTCATTGATTGTATCAGACTAACAAATTAAAAATTTTGGCCAGGATTTCTAAACTCCTAAAATTCCAGTTTTCCAAACTGATTAGTGAGAGTAAAAAACTATTTGGCAATGAACTTCAGTTAGTATAGCAGAAGTGAAGAGTGGTTGACTTTTGGCCAAGTTATAAATGTATTACAAAAATGCCCATTTTAACAACATTTTCTGTATTGTTTTGTTCTTAAAAGTCAGTCATTCAGAAAATATACAGCTTTCTTTTTACACAGTTCAATGTCTTGCCAAAGTCAGTTTATTCTGTAATAAAAGTTTTACTACAATATTCATATTGATTCTGCATGTATGGAATCAACTGCTATACTGAAATTAACTTTGTATGATCTGTTCAGTTTACAAAACAAATTAAAAAGTAGCCCAGAACAAATATTCACGTTTCTTTTATATATTGGGTTGTATTCCTAATGAATTTTAATTCTAAAAAGAAAGTATTTGCCTTCGTGGAATTCAGGTAAATCTGTGAAAGCAGTCACACTTTTCTCTGAAAAGGGAAAATTACTCCTATTTATCCTATGTTTTTCCTTAATCAATTTAATAAATTTACACTTTAAATTTAGTGGAAGGGGTGCAGGAGTGGAAAAACAAACCATATTTCTTTTAACATGGATTGTCCAGAAGGTAAAATGTTTGGATTAGAAAGCAGGGGTGGTGCACAGAGTTGGTTGTAATGTTACTCAGGTCTTCACTATATTTGCCTTGTCATGAGGAAAATCAAAATTTAGCCAAGGTTACTTTAATATAGAGCGTCCCGTCATAAGCATACTCTCTTTCACCTGCATATACATTTATTCATGTATATGTAAGCATATCTATAACTGTGCTGGTTTTTATGTTACCACAGCAATATATAAATCATCAGGTTAGTGCTATTCTGACTTTATTTCCTGGGAATCTTTTCCTATATAATTTATAAACAACCTTTAAGTTAAAAGACAGGATAGAGAACTGGAAGGTAGGTATGGAGTTGAAGTTGTCTGTCTGAATACGTTTCATTTGTTATGAAACTTACCTCCAATTTGGGGTGTTGTGGGGTGGGTGGTGTAATGATTTGTCTATTTTCCACATTTTTAATTTGGGTTGCTTTTTAATGTATGGATCAGTCTTGCACTTTTTGTAGTCTAAATGTCGATAGCATTGTTCATGGAGATCAAACTTCCTACTCATTTTTTGGTGTCTTTTAACATATCCTGTCAGCTGAGCCATTAAAGCAGAACTCTCAGAAGATATATATGCATGCTTGAGTATATTAACAAAGATAAGCAAGTACTAAAAATCTGAAAAGCTTCATCAGACTGTGGTGGAGATAAGTCCAAAACATTCCTTTTGGTTATTTGATATCAAAATGACCTGTTTCTTTGATTTCTTACAGTACTTTTCTTTCTTTTATTTAAAATAATCATTGTCACTCCAGAAAATTTGTTGAGGAATTTTTTTGTTGGCTGTTTGTGGCAGTTTTGGACAGAGAACAAAGTTTTCCTAAGTTTCAACATTGCTGCTGTAAAAGTCAAAGTGAAATGTCTGCTTCAGTCCGGCTGAGAATATATCAATTATTTGGGTGAACTTGAAATGTTTTCCCTCCCGTAATTTTTAATAAAGCAACAACTGCAGTTCTGCAATGCTCTATTTTTAATGTGCATAGCTGTTGTGGTGCTGGAGAATCATATCCCTTCCTTCACTCTTCTTTACTACTTCATTGGAATTAAAGGAGTCTAACCACATGCCAACTTTTTAAAAGAAAGGGGAGGGGGATCAGGGGGAATGCTATTTAATGTTGAAATATGTTTCAGCACACTAAACTGAAAAATTTCTTCAAAAATACCTTCATTTTGGTCCAAAATCACTACATTTTAATGTTGCTATATCAAAACATATTTGAGTTCTTTTGTTTGGGTTAACTTCTGTGTTAAAACTATTCATTTTGAGTCTGATGTGAAATTGAATGTTACTCAGACAAGTAGTGAGTGGTACAGCTCATTCTGCATTGCTTCTCTGGTGTCTGCACAATAAAGAGTAACAGCTGGAAAAGTAACTCCCTGGGACCAAACTGAGTTTTGAGAACATTATAACAGGGTTTTGTTAGAAATACTGTTTACTAAAGATCCACCTGAGATCACCAAGTTACTGGTAACAGTAACTATAAAGAGGCATCTAATGTCATCCCTGACTTCTTAGAAAGTCCAATAATCCTCAGATGTGATTAGCAGCTGGTAATTGCAAAATTTTTTTCATCTCTGAAATCAACCTTTTTTTCTATCAAATTTATGGAAGTACAAAGAAGCATTCATTACCTACTGTTAAATGTAATTCTGACAAGTCATGCATCACAAATATAATTCATTAACAACTGTTATTTTGTAATTCTATATAACTTTGTTTTCATCTCATCCCATTTCTTGCATTGACAACAATTTGTGATATAAAATACAAACGGAGTTGCTGATCAATGACTAAAATACATGCTGATATAATCAAAATAACATAAAAACAGAGGATCCATTAAGTGCGGATCATAATGTATGCCAGAAATTAAAATAAACAACTGAGAGATGCTGTAGTGTTGTGAGAGACTTTAGTACATCTGTTTACCTTCCATTCATGTAAGGGAGTATGAATGAGAGGGAATGCTTCAAAACAGGAGGAAAAATCTGAACTAGTAAACAATGTTATATATTGAGAAAAGAGAACTTTTTGTTCATTAATGTTTTCATTTTGAACTACTGCAATAATTTCCGTGTCATCATGCGGGCCCCTTGTTTTTTCATATCGCATCCTGTGAAGTGTCAGTTGACTGTCTCTGCCATAATGGGCAGAGCATTATTTATGAGGTACATTTTCTTCAATTGTATTTGGAAGGTCCCTATCATACAGTCCAGTGCCTGCAACTCCTGACTGAATGGTCAATATTTCTTCATTTGTGTTTTAGTGAGGTAATCAAAACCATTTTGCCCCCCACGTGTTGTGGAAAAACACCACATAATATAAACAGTTCAGTGTAATATATATGTATGTATTCACAACATCCTTAATGTTTACTTACTTTTTTTTTTTAAGATACCATCTATTTTAATGGTTTTATATTAAACCTACAAAGACAGAGTTATTGGCCTATCCTTAATACAGTCAGTGAATTATTGCTAGGCACAAAGTGATAAGTAAAGATTTTTATTATGATCTCTGAATTTTCTTGTAGCTGTGGTTTGTCAGACCTTTAACAATACCCTCCCAGGAGCTGGGAGGCTGTGGTTTAATATGGACTAATGCACATGGCACAGCTTTTACATTAGTATTATTTTTTCAATGTGTTGCATTGAAATTGTATTTTAAAACCAGGCAAACTATTGATGCTTTTATTGAAAGGACTCATTTATTAAAGAAATATTTTAGTCTGTTGACATTTCGTCATCAAATAACAGTAAACATAATACACATTTCCCATAAGACCATTCTTGAGAGCCAAATATTTACCCCTCACTTATTCTAAAGGTAGCATTAATTTGTGAGAGGCTGGGCATGACCCAGCCATGGGCACTCCCAGCCCAGAGAGCCAAAGGTGTCCTGGGCTGCATCCAGAGCAGCGTGGGCAGCAGGGCAGGGAGGGGATTCTGCCCCTCTGCTCTGCTCTGCTGAGACCCCACCTGCAGGGCTGCACCAGCTCTGGGATGCCAGCACAGCAAGGACATGGAGCTGCTGGAGAGAGTCCAGAGGAGGTCACAGAGATGATCAGAGGGATGGAGAAACTCTCCTGTGAGGAAAGGCCCAGAGAATTGGGAGTGTTCAGCCTGGAAAAGATAAGGCTTCAGGGTGATCTAATTGTGGCCTTCCAGTACCTGAAAGATAGAGAGGGACTTTTTACAAGAGCATAAAATGACAGAAGAGAGAATGGTTCCAAACTGAGAGCAGGTTTATCTTAGGTATTAAAAGAGCTCTTGTCAGGGTGGTGGGGCACTGGAACAGGTTTCCCAGAGAAGCTGTGGATGCCCTACCCCTGGAAGTGTTCAAGACCAGGCTGGATGGGGCTTGGAGCAGCCTGATCTAGTGGAAGGTGTCCCTGCCCACAGCAGGGGAGTTGGAACTGGATGACCTTTGAGGTCCCTTCCAACCTAGACCGTTGTATGATTCCATGATTGTAATATCTACTCTATGTGCAAGACAACAAAAAGATATGTTTAAAGATGACCTGGTTAACATAGAGTGGTAACTCAGAAATATACCAAAATCAGTTTGGTCTCTACTTTGAAGTACTATTTTTAAAACTGATATTTAATTTTCCAGTTCATCATTTTCATTTTAGTAATGAAAAAACTTTGAACTATCAAGCATGTCTTCCTGACAATCTCTCAAAATTGTTAAAATCTAGTGAATATAGAAGTTGTTAAAGTATACAAAATTTAAAAATACATGGACTGTTTAACTATAAGTTGGCCCAACATGAGAATTACTGATTTTGTCAGATGCATCTAGAAATCCTTAAGTTAACAAAAGGTAAAGGATTTCAAAGTCATTTTAGTGTTAAAGATATTTCTTGTAAATTGAGATCCTCATATTTAAACTCACCTTTCTGATGGTACAATAAAATCGTTGAGTTTGTTTCTCTTGTTTTTTGGAAAAATCTTTAAAATACATACTTTGTTTCACTAAGCTCTGGGTACAAAACCAGGAGAAGTGGTTGCTTGCTCCTTACATAACTTGTCTTAGATCATTTATATTTCTGAAACTGCGTTAACATATGAGTGCCATCATTCAGTATCTGTTGGATTATCATCAGCCTTTGTTGCAAGTTTGTTGGCAAGTGCCAAGTAATGCTGAATGGGGATAATAATTTTGCTCTGTTTTTCTAACATTTGGGACCTTTGCTTCAATTATTGTCCAGTTGTTTCACACCACACTTCTGGTTCACATATCTTTCTACATTTTTGTTTTTACAAAGAGAAAATGTACAGTGAGAGTATGTCACTTTCATCTCTTATGCCTCTTACTTTTTAATTATCCCAAAAACAATGTAATGAAGAGGATTCTTTCTAGAAGCAATATATGAAAGTAGTTAGAAATGGTTCTTTCTTCACACTTTGAATCTGATATCTGACACTTTGTAGCTCATCCTTAAATATTTTTTGTTCTGTGATTGGACAAATAAAACAAAGGAATCGAGTGTACGTTTCTTCTAGAATAGCTGTTCTCTTTTTTCTCATTCAATTGGTAGGTGACTAAAGAAAATTACCTCTGTATGCATCTCTGTAATTCAGTTTTAGACATACTGAAGCATAAATTCACTCACTACACAAACACTAAGTTAAGAACAGTAATAAAGTGTGTGCATAAAATGGGATTTTTGCTGTCACATTTGATTCAGTTGCTATTGCTTTGTTCAGTTTTACTGTTAAATTTAGTTCTATTTGTAAGCAAAAACTGTTCAGCCCTACTCAGCTATTTTTACTGCAGGCAAGCTTGTTGGGGATGGCAGGGATTGCATTACATTCCACCTGTCATGTTTTGCCTCTGCCAGGAAGTTGGTTTACGGGCACAACCTCTCCATTGAGAGTTTTGTGCCTTCACTTACCATTAGATTTGTTGTGAGCTTTATGCACGTAATATTCACAATGAGTCCATTTCTCTAGGTATGATAGACATAATAAGAGGGTCACTTGGTCCAGAAACCTTTTATGAGCTATGTACCTTACAACAAGGACCTTGAGAAGAATTCATAATTTTTTTTTTATTTTTTTTTTTAAAGGGGAGGAACATGGTATATAAAGTGGGCGATTGGCATGGGTATTGCGTAAAGATTATTTTTTTTCTCCCCCGAGAACTAGTACAAGGATCTAGTGATGATGCTATTACAGATTTCTGAGGTTTGGTGGTGGTTTCATTTCTTTCAATGTACCTTTGATTCTCTTTTCTTTAGGCTTGAGGATTAGGCAGGAGTAATCTGGATAACACTGAACCAGAAGAGCTTGAGGTAGTGGTATGTTGTAAAAACAAAAAGTGAAATTAGAAAAGTTGCAAATACTTCTTCAATTAGAAAAGTTTTCCTGTCTTTATGTATTTAACTACCAAGTGTAGAGGACCTTTGCAATTTGAAGATGTTAACTTTGATAAAAATCAGACAAGGCATTATTATTTATGAAAAGTAAATTCTTAAGCTATGTCTGTGGGCAAATAAGCATGGTTCAAATTCATAATGTTCATTTCAAAAGAAGATTTATTTTAATCTTACATTTTTTTAAACTCTTTCTTTTCCTGCATTCTGGGTGACTTTCTGGTATCTTGTTTTATAAATATATGTCATATTATACAGACATTTGTCTTTTTTCCTCAGGCAGAAAAAAGACATTTGAGTCTGTTTAATTCTGTTAGCAGTGGTGATATCATTCCAGATTGCATGAGAGTGCATTTTCTATTACTAGTTTTATGTACTACATTCAGAAAAGTGTAAGGTTTTGTCACTGTGTCTAATCCCCAGCTGTGATAAACACTGTATCTTGTAACCTATTTGTTAAACATACTAAGTGGAATTTTAAAATAATTTAAAGGTCCCACTGGTCTCACTGGAAGTTTTTTCTAGACCCAGTGCATTAGTCTCCCTGATGTGTTGGTGGAGGACAGTACCTTTTCCTAGGCTGGAAAGACCAAATTCATTTCTTCATTCTTCCTATGAAGAACTGTTGCAGTATGTTTCTTGTTAATGTTATGTTCTGTTATTCTGTTATTGCCCGTGTTGATGGTTTGGTCCAAATGAGACCCTCCAACCCCATGTTGTCAATCTACCCTGAGTCTCCTGTCAATCCCTCTTAGGCCCACTGCATGCTTGGAATTCCTCTTCAGAAATCCCCTAAACTTTGACATTTGATTAGTCCATGTGACCAAATTTCACCCCCTACCTCTGTTATTGGATGATGATTTTGTGAACCCTGCCTGTTACCCTCCCCAGGATAGCTCTGATTAGCTGATGCTTTGTACCCTCCCTTTGAACTGCCTCCCTATTTCGGCTGTTGCACACTTGCATTTTCTGTCTTTTGCCCCCAAGATTCCCCAGAGCAATAAATCCTCTATTCTCCCATGCAAAAGGCCTCCCTCTAGTCCTTGTCTCCTCAGAGCACAGACTGACAGCCAAAAAGCCATAGAGCAAGTGCTCTAGTCACACCTTGGGTCATCCTACTCTGGGGTGTGACCCACTCCTGTCACAGGCCAAAGTGATAGAGCCAGATCAGCTCTGGCTCAATGCAATAAAGAACTGTTCTTTTTCCTGGACAGTGCAGTAGCCTTGCTCCATATCTGACTATTATGTGTCTTTCTTGAGCTGTGTGCAGTTTCCAGATGAGGACTAAGCAAGTCTTCAAAAAAATACAGTATTTCTAGATTTGTACTGAAAATCTCTGTCCCAACACTTCATATGATTATTTTGCCCTTTCTCTAGCTGCATTACTTTGTCCCTTTACTGCAGAGAAGGACCTGGTGGTGCTGGGGACAGGAAGCTGGCCATGATCCTTATGGCCATGAAAGCCAATGGGATCCTGGGCTGCCCTAGGAGGAGCATTGGCAGCAGGTCAAGGGAGGGGATCCTGCCCCTCTGCTCAGCCCTGGTGAGGCCTGACCTGGAGTGCTGTGTCCAGTTCTGGGCTCCTCAGGACAAGAGAGACAGGGAGCTGCTGGAGCTGGTCCAGTGGAGGATTCTGAAGATGATGAAGGGACTGGAGCATCTCTCTTAGGAGGAAAGGCTGAGGGAGTTGGGCCTGTTCAGCCTCAAGAAGAGATGGCTGCGAGGGGACCTCATCAAGGTCTGTCAGTATCTGAAGGGAGGGTGTCAGAGGATGGATCCAGGCTCTCCTTCCAGGTACCAGGCAACACAGTGGGCAGAAACTGAATCACAGAAAGTTCCACCTGAACACAAGGAAGAACTTCCTTACTGTGTGAGTGACTGGGCACTGGAACAGATTGTTCAGAGAGGTTGTAAAGTCTCCCTCACTGGAGATACTCAAGGACTTCCTGAACACAAGCCTGTGCCATGTGCTCTAGGATGACCCTACTTGAGCTGGGAGGTTGCACCAGATGACCCACTGTGGTCACTTCCAACCTGACCCATTCTGTGATTTCTTTTAATTTTTTTTTTAATTATGTATTTACACAGTAGCAATCTAAATATAGTATCTGGTTTGGGTTTGTTTAATTTTTTAAAAAGTGGAATGCAGTTTGGGTTCTTCTAATATAAATCTTGCAGGTCCTGCAATATATAAGTAAGGTATTCTGCAATTGCACAGTTGTCTTTAAATGCCCATGAGGAAGAAGTTTTACTAGGTTTTATTTATAGTTTTTTATAGTCACAGGACAGACTTGTGCAAAGTAAACCAAAATGAAAGCATTCAGATTATTTTACCCACAGTGATGACATGTTACTGCTTATATTACCTCACAGCATGTCACAAGACATCATTACATGCTACTGAGTTTTATTTCATTTTTTCCAGAATCTCATCAAGGCACTTCAGTTTAAGTATATCAAAAATTAAAAAATCACTCAGAATCACAAAGCTCTTTAAAGTCAGATTTCCATAAATTTGCACAGTACTAAACACTGGTGGTGTTAAGCAAATGAGAGCAAATAAGTACATTAAAGTGGAAACATTATTTAAGCAAAGAGAAGCTGTTCTGTACCGTTTCTATCATTTTCTATGTGGTCTGACTTAATTTTTTTTTTTAATTAAAGAATGGTTCAAAAGTGCCTGTAGGTAATCAAGAAATTATAAATTAATTTTTAATTCTTATTTTTGCTAGTTCAGCTGGAATTATAGTTCTCTTAATCTCCTGAATTTACCATTTTTCTGCTGTTGCCATAGTGAAATCAGGTAGAACAGGCAAAGCTGTACTTCTTCTTCTCTTTGAACTTAACTAAAAATAATGCTTAATCTATTGGTATGGCTTTAGAAATAGCTTTTAAAAATGTTAATGTGGATTTAGCAACTGTGGAAACAGAGATATTCTGACCTCAGACTGCAAGTCCTATTTGCCCTCAGCAAAAATGCAATGCCTGTGCAAGTTTTCCTTTAGCAGTTTATCTTAGTGCTTTAGACCTAGGGAGGCTTGAGGGAAAAAATGTATGCAGACCTGCATCAAGTTATACATCTTGATGTGTACTTCTGAGCAGGGAAGGACTTTAGGGCAGCTGATTTTTGTGGCAGCACAGCTTGTTTTTGTAACCAGGGCAGAATATACCACACTATTTCAGGTGATAATCAGTTTGCATCATTTAGCCTGATGAAAATAACTTTGTCATTGGGTCATTCTGCATAACAAAGACTTAGTACTGAAAAGCTCTAAATACCATTGAGAATTCATCTCCTTCTTCAGAAGGATGGTGCCAGACTTGACGGGTGTATTTGTATTGGTGTGTGGTAATATGTAACATCTAACTGAGGTATACTAGTCTGCTGTTCACAAACCTACAAAGTTGCCTCCAGCATAGAAATACTGATTTGTAAAAATGTGATACTTCAAATGTACAAAAAGACATTTTGAAATCTTTGGCATAAGTCAATAGTTGATACGGAGAGATCCTAGAAGTTGAAGTAATTGAAATTGTGTAAATGTTCTCTGAGTGTTAAATGAGATGGAGTTGTTCTCTCTTCCCTCTTTTTTATTGACTCTATTTTCCTCTTCTTGCTGTGTGTTTTTGGAGTTTGGTTGGGGTATTTTATGCTTTCCAGTTAATAATGGTGTAACTTGAACAGAACAGGAAGACCCCCACCTCTTTTGCAAGAGTGCCATAAACTGAGGGGACTGACAAGAATCTTTTTATTGTCTGTGTTGGTCTTCCATTACTCAGTTCAAGTTGAAGGTGTCTTCAACATATTCAGTAATGTGTACTGAGGTCGGAGCATATGGAAACCTTATGTCATCACCTCTCCTTAAGCTGCATTATGGCTGTTCCTGACAAGTGGATTTCTGTGAGAGACAGCTTTCTTGAGAGGTTCCTGTGGAATTCAGGAACCATTTTAAACTACTGTCCTTCCTTACGTTTTGGATGCATGGTATTTTTTGATATTGCAATCACAAATATAAGGACTGGAAAATAAGCACTTTAAGGGACAAAAAAACTTGCTATTTTTGGCTAACAAGAGAGAGGGAGAGACAGCTGGTCAGAACAGATACTAATCTTATCACTTAATTTACTTACTCTGAGCTTTTATGCAATGTAAGAAACAAAAAACAACAAAATGACTGTGTTCAGGTGGAAGTTAGCCAAGTCTCAGAAAGGTTGGTAAAACTCATTATTCATGACATTTCAAGCCACCTTACTCAAGCTTAATATATCTTTGAAGGGAAAAGTGGTGTTTATTTTCCTTCTTATTGTTACTTTATTTTCTATTAGTTTTTCTTTTGTCTTAAAGGGAACAGAAATTGAACAGGACTAGGAGCTCAATAGGTCACACTTCTGTTTTGTTTAAAATGAGACTGCTGGTGTTGTCTTTGATGCCCTTAGATGTCTGCCAACCTACAATATTCATTTATCTAGCAATCTAACAATTGCATGGCAGAGAAAGGGAAGGGAAGGGAAGGGAAGGGAAGGGAAGGGAAGGGAAGGGAAGGGAAGGGAAGGGAAGGGAAGGGAAGGGAAGGGAAGGGAAGGGAAGGGAAGGGAAGGGAAGGGAAGGGAAGGGAAGGGAAGGGAAGGGAAGGGAAGGGAAGGGAAGGGAAGGGAAGGGAAGGGAAGGGAAGGGAAGGGAAGGGAAGGGAAGGGAAGGGAAGGGAAGGGAAGGGAAGGGAAGGGAAGGGAAGGGAAGGGAAGGGAAGGGAAGGGAAGGGAGGGGGAGGGGAAGGGACACAAGAATATGTAGTCCAGCTGTCTTCCACTTTTTTTCAACATGTATTTCTGTGAAGAAAAATGTTAATACTAAGTGGTTTTACAGTCTTGCAGACTTCTGCCTCAGTTCTCATCAGGCATGGATTGTAATATGTCACTGGCTAACTCAATGTGCCATTGCTTTTAAAACTTCACAAGTGATAACATTTTCCTCTGATTCTTCCTCTCCCTCCTTCTGGGCTCACGTACATTGCCATGTATATTTTTATGTCTTCCTTTTGAGGGTAATTCTGTACCTTGATGGTGAGCCCAGAAAAGTTCAGTGCACAGTAAGCAAAGAAAGCTGAAATGCAATTTGGTTTAGTATTGGTATACACTGAGAAAGAGTAACTAACTTATAAATGAATCTAAATAGCATGAAGTTTTCAGAAGGTGCATGTGGTGGAGCTCTATGTGTAGATATATAAATATTTAAGAAGAGAGAAGACAAAAAAGGGAAGTAGATTTCTTTGCTCATCCACAGTTATGCGCTTACTTCACCTAATAATGAAGGTAACTCTACAGATTGCCTTCGTGGTCTCCTTGAGTCTCTGAAACAGTCTCCAACTTTCACCATGTGAAAGTATCTCTTCTGGGAGACTGGATATTTTGCAGGTGATACATAAGACTTGTATATTTCAGGATGCACTCCTTTCTGGATAACAATTAAATCCCAAATTGTTTTCAGATATGAAGTGGGGTGGGACCAGTTTGGATTGAACAGATACTGGATATATGAATCAACTGAGAGACAAGCTGAGGAGCCTCAGGCATTAAAAATAAGTGTGTACCAGGCACGCTTAAATTAAAGTTTGCCAGTGGATTCCAAAGGCAGAATATTCAGGGTCAGAGGAGGTGTTTGCCTTCCTTCGGGGTGGGCATCAAGTGCCACTGTAATGGGCAGCAAAGATACCACTTCCTTTTTTATCTGTTCCCTGCTTAATACAGATAGGTGACTTACATTTTGAGAGACAGTAAATTTAAGTACAGCATCACACATAAAATGCTTCTGCCTGTCAATTATGGGCAATAGTGTGTTTGGTAGTTAACTGCTAAGCAGCATTGTGGGGAGATACTCAGTATGATTTACTATCTGGTCTTCTAATTCTCTGATCTGGGAAGTTGGAACCACAGATGAGCTGTCCTCCATTTGTTAATTCATCTGTTACATTGTTTTTTTTATTGCATATTTGTGTATAAGGATTTGAAGATACTGAATTGTCTAATAATTCATTCAAAATGTCTTGAGATAGCTTTAATGCTGGCTACGAGATTTATGCTCAGCAAATAGTAAACACACAGGTGCCTTTATTTATCAAAATACATAGTGCCTTTATTTATCAATATTTCTGCTATCAAAATTTGCTTAGCAGCTTTTCTGGTTAGTTTGGTTCTGGTTTAAAATAGTTATTAAAGGAAAATCTAATTCTGTAAGAACAGTTCTGCCTCCTTGGTTAAATGCACTTTTGGCATATCCTGTCTTTCTGGTGAGCACTGACACCAGATAAACAGCTGCACAGAAAGAAAAGATTTCTGCAAACTATGAGGCACTCACAGATTATTCAGATATCATCTTGCACTGGCCTTAGGATGGCCTGTTACTTTCAGCCCTAAAAATAAACAACTGTTAATCACCTAGTGGCAACATGAGTTGACCAGCACTTGTGGCTGCCTGGACTTCAATCTAACAGTACTCAAAGGCTTTTCTCATGTTCTCTGTCACCCAGGATAAGAGGCAGTTTTCAGCCAAGCATTCCTTTGGGAAGGCTGCTGTGAGTTTAACAAAATGTTTGAAATAACCTCAGTAACTCCTCTCAACACTGATCCACATCTTCAAATGTGCAGAATCAAACAATAGTGCCCTTGCATCCACAGTCTCTGGGGAGCAAACTAATGGCATAATGTTTTCTAAGGGAAACTGAGTAACAAGCAAGTACCTCAAGAAGCAACATTCCTTGCCTGGATTTAATCAGAAAGTGATGCTTTCAGCAACAATATGTGGAACAGTTCTGCAGTGCAAGCAACCATCTTTGTTTCCTGCTTATTCAAAGAGTTCTGCCATTCTTACAATGTATTAACTGGTAAATACAAGTAGCACAAGTTAAAATAGAAGCAGCACTGCTTTAATAAGCTGGTCCTCAAGCTGCATAGTGTAGGATTGGAAGGGTGTTGCTGTTTTGAACAGGAACGCATTAATGGACTTGCAAAACAGTGGACAGTAAAACAATGTGCTGACCCTGAGTTATGAAAGACAAATAAATGATGCCACACCTAATGCAGAATAGAATATTAGACTTTCTCTACCAGGATGAAAATTTTGAAGCTTCTGAAAAAGATGTAAAAATTTTTTATTGTATTGTGCCTTTCAGATTTTAGGGTATTTTGGCTGAGCTTCTTTTGCTTTGTTATGTCCCTTATCCAGGGTGCCTGTGGTCACTTTGCCCTATATTGAAATGGTTAACTAATGTAGAATCTTTATATTTCTGAGAATATTGCATTTATCTCCAAGTTACCAAACAACATACTTGGAACACTGTCTGTTATGCCTTTTAGCCAGATGCTGGAACTATCTTCCCAGCCAGCCAAAATACAGTTTTCTGAGATGCATACCCAAGTGATCCCCACCAGAGCCAGAAACAGCCAGCAGTGTTAACTCACGACCCAGAAGGCCAAGTACATTGTGGGCTGCATTAAAGGGGGAGAGGCGGTGGAACAGCTTGCCAAGAGAGGTTGTGGATGGCCCTGGGAGTGTTCAAGGTCAGGTTGGATGGAGCACTGAGCAACCTGATCTCAGTGGGAGGCACCCCTGCCTACAGCAGGAGCTTGAAAGTAGATGATCTTTAAGGTCCCTTCCCACCCAAACCATTCTGTGATTTTCTGAAAAGATTGTGGCCTTTATTTCCATGAAGCAATCCAGCAACATAAGGGTTAAAAATCTCTTTTCTAAAATGTTGGTGTGAGTATCATGTTAATTTTCAATACATCAGCCCAATCCTGCAGTGCAGGCATAGGGTCACCATGTAGGTGTGTCTTTAGAGCACAAAACCTTACAATCTACTGTGCAAAGAAATCATCAACCTGATTTTTGAACGTGCTGAGACTGAAAGAAAAACATGTTGTACCTTAAGTACACACAACCACTTGAGAGTTGAGCATCTGGAATACTGTTAATAAACAAAACAAAACAAAAGTGTATTTTAGTAGATGTTAGGACATGAACCAACAGAAATTGAGAGATTCAAAGTTCACTCAAGGCTCTCTCCTCTTAATGACAAGCTGCCTTGAAGCCAGTATGTTTTCTTTCTCACTCACTGCATCAGTCTTCACTTAGAAAGCCTTGATCCTTGTAAATCACTGTAGCCTTAATGTTATTTAATCATAGTTTTTAAAAGTTAATTTCCATGAGAACTGCATTTAAAAAAAAAAGCCTAACTTGTCACTGAGGATTATAAAAATCCTTTATTTGCCTGGAGAACAGTACTCAGATCTGAATGAAGAAGTGTAAGTGAAGAATGTGTTTCGACAGTTTGTTTATTAAAAATGTATTATGCAGCTAAAAGTAATATTGTATTTATAATATTTTAATGACAGTGACTTGCACAGTTTCTGGTGCAGTCTATTAATACGCATTTAAAACTGTACTGTGGAAAATTCTAAAATATTTTAAATGCCCCCTTATGTCCACATAAATATCATTTGATTTGTTTTTATTTTTCAAAATGTCAAAAGCAATTAAATCATATTAAAAGCTTGATGAAATGCTACTTTTTGATTGAAGCCTCAACAGTCTCATTGCAGAGGTAAAAAGATAACTAGTGAAAAAGAAGTTCATAAAGATTTAATCACATCTGAGTGAGGTGTAACTGTAGAGAGAGAAGCCTGATATTAGTTTCCATCCACCTATTTTTCACCTGACAACTCTAACTTCCACATCAACTACATATATCAGTTCCTGGCATTCATGGAAATGCCTACCTTTCTCAGCCCAAAGAAATTCCCACTTTTAAGTCATAACCTCCTTGTACATGGGAGTCTCACAAAGTATTAGTAGACTTTGGTCTTTTCCTTGACTTCAGTAAAAATAAGACTTCCCCCAACTACTGTGGTAACATCAAAGCTTAAAGCAGATTAGGTTTTACTTGCTTAATTTTACCTTAAGCAGCGTGAACCGGATGCCTGGATCCTTGAGACGCATTATGCTGCTTGTCTGTGTGTGAGGCATGATGTAGTACTTTGTTCATGCCATGGACAAGTTTCCTATTAAGAGTATGTGATCAGAACTTGTTAAACTTTCTTGAGCCACACTTGCAAAAATTACTTTTTTTTTTATTTTATTTTTTGCACTTGCTACTGTTGGAAGTCTGTGTTAAGTAGCTTAAGAGAGTTGGGCACAAAAATATTGCAGCCTTATGGATTACAGGTTAAGGATCAGATTTTTAAAGCAAAAATTATCATTCAGTTATTTGATTTGCTAAGTACTGGATTTTTTACTCCTTTCAACTAGATTTGGTGAAGTCAAAGTAATTAGATGCTGTGTGTGTGTCACTGGATCACAAAATTGTGTTGAGGATTGGAAAACTGACAGTAATGATGAAACCCCACTGTTATCTTTAAATTGCATTTGGAGTTTTCAATATGCACTGTCTTAATGCACAAGTACCTTTATTTGATTTTAAAACTCTGTGTAAATGAACGATAGAAAAAAATACCTTGTTATAAACTATTCTGAATTAGGACTGCAGTAGCTGTTTAAGTGGAAAGTTTCTTGCTAATCGAAGTACATTTCTGAGCAGTGGCTCTTAAATGTTTGCCAAGATATATAATGCTGTGTCATCAGCAGTAGTAAACTGGTCTAGACATAAGGAAGCTGGCTGACTTATGCCAACTGACCTTATTTGAAAATACGGTCTGTAGATGTTGCCTACTAGCCTAGCTCTGCCAATTCCTAAATTTCTTCTGCTGACACAAATGTGACTTCTACAAGTGCATTAAAATAAAGCTGAGTGTCCTTAAACAGTAAACTTATTATGTATTGTTATGGGGGGGTTAATTATTTTATCTTCAAGGTTTATTAGTACTAGAAGTAAAGCCTGTTTACTCACAACTGTGATTCTGAAGAACAATCTTAAATTGACTTAGAATGTAATAACTCATTTGTGAACTTCTGTAATTCCCTTTTCCCAAAAAACAAGTAGTGCTGTGCAAATGGTAACGCTCTGGTTTTCTCCATACTTAAAAAGAAAAACAAGGAGACAAAGTCAGCTATTTAGCTGGCATTGAAAAGTGGGGGACCAGAATGTACTCCTTAAAAGACACATTCAGGTGTGACTTTGATAATTAAAATCACCAACCAGGTAGACTTATACCTTTGTAACATAAATCCATTGATGATGGATGAATCCATTTGATAAAATATATGTTTAAATGCATGCATATTAGAAATAATAATTCATATGCCAGCATTTTTGTATGAGAGTCTTTTGGAATTCAAATAATTTACATTATGCTGAGATGCATATAGAACATCTATAACAAATAGACTAATAATAAATGAACATTTTTATAAAAATGATTCCAAGTTCTTTCACATTTCTGTTCAGTATCAAGCAGTGTATTGAAAATGCATTTTTCATAAATGCGTTTTTCATAAAAGCACATGCAAGACTTTGTGATGGTAAAAAAAATCACCTCACAACAGCCACATGTCTAGGCAAATCCTTAGGAGGTGGTATGGACCTCACACAGACATTCCAGAAGACATTACTAGAATGTAGTTTCTCTTGAAAGAAAGTAGAATATGTGTGAGCCTACTAGGCCACTTTGATAAATAAATAAAAGTGTTTCTCTGTTCTAGCAAAAAAATGGTTCAACTGGAGGGCAAGTTAAATCCAGATTCGTATTTTACTTAGTTGTTTTCTTTCCCTTTTTTTTAAGTGATCCCTTATTTTGTTGTTGTTGCTGGTGATTTCTTTCTTAAGACAAAGAAGCATTTAGCTTTGGGTTATCTGAATTTTACCTTCTGGCTTTACAGAGTATCTCTGTGAAACTCCTTTCTAAAACAAAATTCAGTGTCTCAGGATTATCAGTGTACTACTTTAGCTATGGTTTTCTTTCAAAATTTATTTGAAATTATATGGTTAACCAATACAGCATTCCTCTGAACAATCTGAAATTAGTGCAAACCTGACTTACTTAGATCAAATAGTATTGTCAGGTGTTTTATCTAAAGAACTTGTTGAGACTGCAACTATATTTAACTATACTCAAACTGTATTTTCCTATCTCAAATGCTTCAGTTATTTCTTTGAAAGACACCATGTGCTGCCTTTAGTACTTAGACTAAATTTAATCATCTATATCAAGCCTAAATTTGGGCTAAAGCAATGCATGAGTTTTTGTAATGCTGCTCTCCTCTTGCCGTGCCTTGGAGTCAGAAGCTTGTGTGCCTCCCTTTTGGCACTTCTGGTACTCACACCCCAAGTGCAGCTGAGCTGGCTTTGGCTGCCTTGTAGTCAGTCACAATGCTAGTGTCAGAACCGGGCATTGACTAAACCAGGATTTAGGTAATGGTAGCTACCTATCTATTGGTTAATTTTTAAGTAAACTGATGCAACCTGTGTGGACGATTTTCACTTGCTATGTTTATTATGTTCTGAAGGAAGCTTGCCTCTGTATTTCCTCCTCATTCTATTTTTACTGCATGGAATCAACCAAGCCTTAGTTACTTGAATTTCTTCTCAACTTTAAAAAGAAACCCCTAATAAAAGTAAAGTTCTAAAAGCAGTACTTTCACTGGAAAAGCTAAAATAGCAGTTTTGTGTAAATTTTGGACGCATTCCTTCACACCTAAGAAGACAGGGAGAAGAAATACAAGCATATTTACAGGGATTTATACAATTTTCTAAGCAAGAAAAAAATCCATAGGAGTCCAATAGTTTGTTGCATTCTAAGGTTGATTTTCAATTTGAGCCAAAACTTTCTCCAGCATGTCTTTCATCTCAAATAAGATAACTTGGCCTGTCTTGTACCTATACCGTTCTAGAGCCAATTGGTACATTCAGAGCTTTTCTGTGCTCCTCAGAGCTACTGAATGCATCCCCTTTCCATAGCAATACCAAGTATGCATTCTGTCATTTTAGTTTTAGTTCTCCTGTGCAAACCGTAGTCAGTCACTTAACTTGTTCGATGTTACCACTGATACAAGAAATCAATTTGTAGCTTGACTTTGTAATTCACAGCACTGACTTTCATTCCTCAGGGCGTCATATCTCCACTTGGGAAGGAGTCAAATTTTGAAGTATGGGTCTTACTTTTAGGTTACATTTCCCTATCTCATCCCCTTACACAAAAAGGTTAAGTGTCTTTTCAAATTAAGGCAGCAGTAATTAACCAGTGGCATTGTTTGTGGTTTGCCAACTCTGGGCGTTAATGAGAGAGAAATTAGCACTTAGCAGCAGGAGTTCCTGATAGTCAGTGGCAAATGCTTAATGTGCCAACAACTTAATTTTGGTCTTAAGTACTGCACTTAAGTGCAGCAAACAAAAGTATGGCACGGGTTTTTATGTGCTTATACACATGAGCTTTATGATATAGAGCTATAACAGAACGAATGACACAACAGAGTTGAAAAAGTGCAACCTAGGCAACACAGGGCAAACAGTTTTGCTGTAACACCACAGTCAGAAGCAGGATTGATGGATGTTTTCATGCCAAAGATGTACTTGCTCCTGCCATTAACAGTCTGCAGATGTTCTTGTCTATAATTTTATTATCATATTTTCAAATTATCAAATTCTGAACATAATTTTTAAGTACCTCAAAAAGTGTGCTTGAGCTGAGGTGATTTGCTCACAAGACATAAATTAGCCTTTTGAGGTGTCTTGAAATAGTAACTTTAATTAAAATTACAGTTTCAAAAAATAACTAAACAAATTACTTAAGCACAGTGCCACATTCATTTTATGGTGGATGGGGGATTCAGACTGCCACAAACTGAAATGAGCCCTTCAGAACTTGGGTGAGCAGCTGCTCATTAGCATCAGGGTTTTACCTGGCACATGTGCTCATAATGAGTAACTACTTGCATACATTTTGTACCTTCTGCCTTGCACAAAATAGCCCATTAGAAATGTAAGGTCTGCTCCCTGTTTTCTGGGGATTTTTGCTTTTAAAATAATTTTGGTTAGTATGTAAGTACATCCCCACCCAATTACCCATTTCCGTATTTGCTTGATGTTGGAACAGATGCATAGTCTGTGAAGTAACAAAAGTGGGGGCCCCTCCTGGGTCAGCAAACCGGTGCTGTCTCTCACCAGAGGCTGTGAGCATCAGTCCTTGGCTTCACTTGCCTTGGCTCCTCGCTGCTGCTTGGGTCTCCAGGCTTGTGGGCATAGTGAGGTTCTGCACATTTTGCCCCCTCAAGAAGCTTAAGCAAAGGACAGTGGAAAGAAATCCATAGAAGCTGAAGTTGTTGTCCAGCCAGACAAAATTAGGAATTGGGTATAGGCAGCATTGTTCTTCATAGTAACCACTTTTTAGTCTGTACTGTATTTATTGCCAGACGTGTTTGGATATGTTACTAGTACAACCAGATGTGTCAGAGTTTTAACCTTTCAACTTTCGAATATCACCTTTCAGTTGCAAAAAGCGTATTTGCCAGTGTGGCCTCATCTATGCTGAGGGTAATTTACTCTGCCACTGAACTGTGGCCACTTGGAGGTTGAAGAGTAGTAGCCATAGACCAAAATGTTACAATGCTCTGCAGAAGTTTCAGGCAAAAGAGTACCGCATCTAATTGAAACTGCAGGAGGAAGCCACAGGGGTTTCTTCATCCTTTGATGCCTATTCCATTACAGGAGCACATCAAATAGAGTTTTCTCTGCATTGTTGGAAAGAAACCACCCTCATGAAGCCAGTCTGGCACTACCCATGGCCTTGAGTGCTTTTACTGTGTGCTCAGTGGACATTTAGGTTACCATGCCTCTCCAGAACACATATTTATTATAATTAAACGTTAACAAAAATTGGCTACCATATTGCTTGAGTCCTGAGTACAACTCTGCATATAAACCATTACATGACATTCTATTGAACTTTTTCTTGTACAGACGGTACCTAACAGCTCATCCTGCACTGTTGGTTTTGGCAAGTTCACTGCAGCATATAATAAATCAAGGGAAGAAAAAGCTTTTTGGCCTAATGTTGTACAGACTGCTGTAATGTTAGACTACAGAAAGCAGTTCTGTTTTTAGACATCCTTTTACTAACCCAACATTCATAATTTATGATTCCACTGTAAAATTCCTGCAACACTACACCAGAAGTAGTGCTGCCCTTTAATTAAGTGCTCTCAGTAGGAAAAACGTGAAACTGATGTGCAAAACATATCGCAGTACACAGTGATTGATAGTGATTACTTCTTTATGAACCCAGCCTGAAGGTCTGAACTTCCTGATGGGTAAAATAGTCCGTGGGGCTACTTCCTGAGATAGCCTAGTGGGGATCAGTCAGAGTTAGCAATATCTGAGGAATTCCTGAGGCACATTTCAGAGCCATTGCAACACAAACTTTCTGTTTCTTCTGAATTGTGCTTTATGTTAATAATTACCTGAATAATAGCTCATTGTAGAGATTATACTTTAAGGATTCATTGTTATCTTCATGGTATTGTAATTTGAGTGAACTGGGACATGTGTAACCCTTGTGTCTTCCATGTCTGCACACACAATTCTGAAAGAGTAGGGTGCATGTCAAAAGAAGTTTCTCTATATATTGCAGTTACTGAATGTTGCATAGTATTTAATACATAGGTATTTCTTACTGACACATGCAGAATATTCAAAAGAAACTGAAACTGATGTAGATTCTATGAGTCTCTAAATAGCATTTTTATTCATGGAATCAGGTATTATTGACATCGATCAATTGCACATTCAAAATTTGAAAATTAAATGGAGGTTAAAGACTCCCTCCAATTTTGCAGTGGAGATACAAGATTTGTGTTGGAATCACAGAGATGGGAAATTGAAATTCCCCTAACAAAGTCACGTAAGTTCATTTTTCTTTTTTGTTTGATAGATTTGGCCCTGGATTAGTCATCTACTGGTACGGATTTATTGAAGAGCTGGACTGCCATCGTGAACGTGGCATCCTGCTAAAAGACTGCTTCCCTACTGACATTGTGACTCTGCGCCACAGCATGGCTCAGCGCTGATGTTGGGAGGAAGAGGTAAATCCGGAAGCAATTTTACTTTCCTGCAGTGTAAACTAATGGCAGCATCTGCCCTGAACTTCAGCTGAACTCCTGCTGCCCGCCCTTATGCTACTGCTGCTTTACACAAACATATCAAGAGTTTCTGTTTTGCTTCAGACCTCTGTTGTGATCAGCCAAAAAAGACAGACACAACCCACTCATTATCAGCAGTTCTGTCTCTGTCAAACAGCTAGTTTCGAGATACTCATAATCTTCCTTCCTTCCGGATGGCTTCTTCAAGCATTCTAAACAAAGACAAAAATGCAGAGGCTGAAAGGTGGAGCTTTCAATTCTTATGCCTGTTACAGTCACCTGTAAAATTAAGTGGTTTTTATGAATTCACTATGTGCTAGTGATGTGACTAAAACACTTACAGTGATGTGGAGATTTGGTGAAAACTGTTGTTTTGGGGCTTAAAATAATATAATGCAAAGCTGGTAAAGCCCAAGTGGTAAGAGGATCATGGCTGTTACAGTAAATAGCCAGATTCTGAGATAATAATTGGTGTATGTGTTTTGTCACTATCTGATTGTTAAAATCAACAATCCCAAGTTAACAGTTAAAAAATGGTTAGGGGATTTTGAGAGGGGGTGAAAGTGAAGAGCACAAGTTTTGTTTTATGTATATAAGCCTGTGAAGTTTGGGGGTAGTGTGGGGGAGGTTTAGTAGGTATTTTAATGACTCAAAAATACCTTGTGTTTTGTCTTTTTCTCTCCCTCACCCCCAGGGAATCTATACCTAGGAATTTTTCTCTTAACTGACTAAGGAAGGAATCTGTCTTTACTCCTATAGGTACTGAGCAAATTTCTGGCACATTGAAGTCCAAAAGAACAACGTGCAGGAGCTTTCTATGTGAGTTATTTCTGAAGGATTTCACCATCCTGGTATTCGAGAAGGGGAATTTTAAAAAAATGATAAAACAGTGCTTCATACTGGATCAGTTTCACAAGACAAATAAAGCACACAAATGGACAGAAGTTTCCTGTGTACTTGTTTCCTTGCAAGAGCCTTGTTTTTCTCTTCTTAGAACCACCAAGATCAAAAGTTCATTGAGGTGGGTGTTAGCCCTTCTTGAAGTTTTGGGTTCAATCTCTTCTTTTTCCATCCACATTGCCACTCAGAAGGGCAAGATTGGGTCTCAGGTTTGTGCTCTCAAATGTTTTTAATGAGACAGTGGCATATTGGGCTTGACGCACTTCAATACTCTTTTCTTTGCTAACTATTACACAAGAAAGGACAAAATATTTTAAAATGTCAGTGTGAGATTTGCCTGTATGCTCATCATGTTCAGATTTTCTGAGAAAAGCTATGGATTCTGTTGTAGAAATTAAGGTCTGATAACAGTCTCCCTAAAGCACAAGTTGATGATCTTTTCCAGAAAGAAAGGGTCTGTAAAACATTACAGTGCATATTCATCACCTTTTTTTAGTTGAAAGTTTAGTGATACTTTGTGCGCCTGTATGTTTTTCAAAAATCATGTGCAGACTTTTTACAGTCTTGCCTCAAGTGGAAAGGATATTAAAACTACTATCCAGGAGTTTTCCAGCTGTAGTTTTTGGATGTATACACAGTATTTTTTAATTTTTAGTTTTCACCTTAACACTTTCTGGTAAGTTTCAGACAGGAGTTTATCATTTTGACGAATCTTTCATTTTCGAGGAAGAATATCTTTAATCTTCTGGTGTCCCTTGCTGCAGAGACAAACTAGTATAGCTTTACTATAGTGAGTTATTTTTGTATAGACATACTTTCCTGGGTTTGAATATGTTGTAGTGAAGAGATTTATTTTTAAGAAATATTCAAACACCTGTAACTCATTTGCATTCAAATATTTAAGGTATTGTGCTGAGCTTATTTTACCTGACCAGCTGTAAGGATCTGCCCATAAAGATACACAAAAGCAATCTGTGAATGTACCTGCACGATGCTACACACAAGCTACATTTAGGGTGTTAATTCCCCTGGGACTTTTAACTATGGTTTAGGTTAGGAGAATGTGTAAAATCAAGAAGGGAATAAAAAAGAAGAAATAACTGAACATTATCATAGTGGGAAATTCAGAAGTAATGGTTGTCTGAGTGAAATGGGTTTTAAAGGCAAATAGAATTTGTTTTAGCTACTGCATATGCTTTCTGTTGTATGAAATCATTTAAATCAGCTTTTACATGATACACTAATGCTGCTTTTTTCTTTTTGAATAAATTAAATTTATCTGCACAGATGTTGAAAATTCTGCTAATCTTCATCAAAGCTTTGCTTTATTTGTTTTTACATTAAACAAATTTATGTGGAGACACAGAGATAAATCAGTTTAGGCTTATATTTGTTTATTTATTCTTCTACCTAATGCTGTGACATAACAGGTTGGAAAGCAGTACAGCTGTCTTTAATCAGAGCTTTGAACTCATCTTCATATTCTGCCCACTTAAAGAATCTGTATTAAAATGAGAATGAAATTAGCCACAAAAGTCTATATACTGTACCAATTTCATTGCATGCTATCAAAAAAGCTTTGCTACTACAAAAACTATGCTGTGTCACTATTTTAAATGCTGAAAGCAAAACATAAAAAATTAGCACTGTTTTGTTATTACTACTTGTGTACTGCAAAAAAAAAACAAAACTAATTTGGCTATTTTCTTTCTTTATCAGATGTAAACATCAATTTTAATATTAAAGAGGAGGGACACAAACCGCTGTTTGTTTATGTCTTTTTTCTTGGTTTGGTTTTGTTAAACAATGTTGTGGCCATTAGAACTTTAACATTAAAACCAAATTCAGTTTTATGGAGTATTCTGTAGAGTGTGCTAATGAATTATGCCAAGCCAGAAAACAGAAGTGAACATAAAACTGAATGATGTTCTCACTGGCATATATAGACTTGCAAGCATCTGCTCTTACAACCACTGTTATAAGGCCTGTTCTGAGCTTTAGGAATTGATGTGATTGTATTGAGCAGGGAAGCAAGACTTCCTTGTGAAGGAGGAACAGCACGATGGTGGGTTGCACACTCTAGTATAGGAAGAGAATGGAGGTTTTCTCATTCCTATATTCTGGGGACACATTATTAGTATGAGTTTAATAATATTTCCCTGAAGACAGTTCAGAGCAGAAAGGTTTTGTCTGAAGCTGAAGAAAAGGGACCAAATGTCTTACAGTGCTTACTTCATAACATTAATACTACTGGTAGTTCATCAATAGTGTTCATCCTGTTGTATTTGCACATTCACAAAGTCATTCTTCCCTGGTATTGGCTTTTGGATTTCTCCATCATCTGTACTACTGCCAAAGACTATTAAAGCCTCTTTCCATTTTCTGATCCTCCCCTTTTAATTTTTCATCTTATATTAACAACTTTCACTTTTATTTATTCAGTATCCTCCCATTTGCTCATGTGTCCTGTTAGAAAAGTTTTCTACCATGTTTTCTACCACCTGGTTCTGTTTGTTACTACTTCTGAAAAGTGCTGTTTCCATTTCTGTATACATTTGAACTGACCAACCATCTAAAGCAATTTTGCTCTTACTCTAATTTAAACAGCAGCTCTAGATTCCAGGGAGACTGTCCTCAGATTTCCACATGGCTTTTTTCATGAGGAACCATTGTGTTGCTCTTCATACTCTCAGTATGAAACATAGGTCATTTCTGCAGGCTGGGAGTACTCACCAAACGGAGCACACTTAGTGCAGAATAATCACTCGCTCCTCAGTTGAGAGTACAGTTGTACAAAGGACTAAGTTAGTTCCTCTGTGCTACTAGAAAATAGGCAAAAGAAAATACTAGGAATCCAACTGTTAAAGCATCTCTTTCATTAAGGAGCCTTGCCTTCTGTGAGTTCATGCCTTGCTTGTGCAGTACTTCCCTGGGGAGATCTGTTGAAGTTAAAGGTTTAGCTTTCCTCCTGTTCCAAACTCTACTTGCTTCAGAGTGGAAAAGATGGCTTTCTCCACATTTCCACATCACATTCAATCTGGCAAGAGCTTGTACATCCTACAGGGTGTTGTTATTGTCAGGAAAATTAATCCACGAACACCAGAGGTTTATGTCCAAAAAGGAGACAGAGGAGTCCTTTTTCTTTATTCGAATAAAGGGAGAGACCATGGGGCATTCCCCTGGGATCTCTCAAATTTTTGGAGGGCGCAGCCTCCTTTTTATCCTAATTCCCGGCCGCTTGTCCCTTCTCTTTTCCCATAGGCTGAGGTACTTGAGAGGTACAGGCTTCCCAGAACGCCTGACACCTGAGATACCTTCCCCCCACCCCCAATGCATAATCCCTTCTTAACTTTTATGGAATTCATAGTGTTCTTTCAGTGCCTCTTTGATCTTCTACTGGAATCCATCCCATTGTTTCTGTCGTCTCTCACTGATAGCTACATCTTATCAACTGACCCACAGCTTGTTTGTAAAGACAAGCTCATCATTCCTCTCAATCCCTCCTCTTTTAATTTTTGTTAATAATTGTCTTTACAAACCTTAGTTATCATTTACCTAATTTCTTGTTCTTGGGTCCTTTTTGGCTTTGCCTCTCATTATTTACCAGAGTTGGTAACAGCTCCTCAAGGGTCAACAAAAAGTACACAAAATTTAACTTGATTCTTGGTGTTGCTTCGTCTGATGAAGCCTTACAATAGATAGCTTCTTCTACAGGAATCTTCTGCTGTTTGATGGTGAATAGTGAGCTAGGGTAACAGTTGTTAGAAACATGGGTTTGTTATTTCAAGGAAGAGATAAATTACATTAGAACAAATGCTGCTCAAGTATTGATTTAATATTACAGAATAAAATGGGAAGCTGCTTGCAAAAACAACAATAAAAAATTCCTCCTATCATGTTATTCTAAGTCACAAAGGGCCATTTGTTGTGGATTTGCAGGTTATTCAGAAATAACCTTTTTATTACATTGACAAAAGAAGAAACCTCAAGGGTTTGCTCTTTACAGTGTTGTGATAGAAACCTAAAGTGTGCCTGTTGAAAAATGAACTAGCTAACAATGGGAGCTTGGCAGCAACTTCACCATTTATAGAGAAACCGTCTATCTAGTAGGATCTGTATAAAATAGACCTCACTTAGGTTAGGGAAAGGTCACAAGTTACACAAAGTTTGGATAGTCTAAATGCATTACTCAAAACTGACTCTCCTGTGTACAGTAAATATTAATTGAACCTGTATTATTAAAAACATGCCAGGATTCAAAAGATTAAATAAGGAAGATGTAATTATGAGCTACATAATAAACAGAGCAGATTTAGTTCCCCTTGTATTTTTTACTTTCCTGCTATTGTTTCATATATGGCTGTTATACAAAGAGCAGCTGAGGTCAGCTACTATAAATTATGGGTTTCATACAATAGTAATCTACCAAAATTATTCCAGAGCTGGATCAAAGAGCTTCAAAAGACTTTTCCAAAACTTTTCCACATAATAAAAAGACTCTATTTTGATGCCCTGTTTTTATGAGGATTTCTTGGTTTAGATTTGCATCTTAGAGTATTCAACTACTTGCATTGATATGATGATATTTGAACACACAGGATCTGCATAATTAGTTTGCAGTCTCATATTAGCATAAAGTGATAATATAAAAAAAAACCTCTTTAAATGCATTACCTGGTGCATTTTTCAGGCTAAGTTTTTAAGTTGATCTAAGTAATAAAAAATTTTTGTTTCTGTGTTTATTTAAGGAAGCCAGCAAGATTTCAACTGAAATTTTCTATTTCTTCTGTTTACAAATAAAGAAATCATATTTGCAGTGGTAACAATTATTAAAAATTATAGCAGTAATTCTTAGTAGCTCCCAGCTGGCATCATGTCCCTGCATAAGATGCCAGCCTGCCCTCGCTTCTGGCCAGGCTTTCACCTAATGTGAAGAACCACATGTCATCTGCACAGATCCATAGATGTGGCACTGCCATGTCAGCGCAAAATGAAATGTCAGTGCAAGCGTATGGAGACGAAGTAACAACATTGAAACCATGTCAGTGCATATCTACAGAGACCACGTTACTCTGTCAGTGTGATTTTAGGAAGATCACTTTGAAATGTTAAAATGAAACGAAACTAAGTCAATTAGGTAATAACAATTGAGGTTCAGGGATTAATTGAGGGCCTAAGGTGAAGCCAGTGGCCATTAACCCCAGCTAGTTATTAATTTTAGAGAAATAGAGAAATATCCTTGGCTAAGGTTATTGTCATTATTATAAGAGAGTTGGGGGGTTTATTCCCTGTATTGTATTTTGCTATTGCTTTTAATAGTGATCCACAAAGAGTGGTGTTAAAGGGCAGTTAAAGGCATATTAGTGCAAAGTTAAAGTTTTTTAGAAAGTGAATCTACCCAATAGCAGACAAACTCTTCTTTTTTATACAGACATTTAACAGATTCATACCGATGTCCAGCTGTCCATAAACAGACAGATTTACTATAATGTATTTACCTCTGAGGACTTGTCGAAGGAAAATAATATGAACATGCTGAAATACTCATTTACACAGCAACAACTATTTGATGGCCCAAGTATTCACTGTTGACTTAAAGCAGACATGTAAATAGGTCAAACAACAATATTAAATAATTATTTTTGAAAATACTTAAACAAGCACCAAGTCAAGGTTATAAACTTAATTCAAATTCAGGATTTCAGAGTATTTGACTGTTGCATTAGGACACAAATGTGTGATATATTATTCTTTTGTAATATCGGTGAGAGATTCTTGCCAAGAGCCATGACTCTGTGGTTCAGCATGCTATAAAACACATGAAATCTGTCTGGGTCTCTGTCCTAAGGAGAGAAGGCAAGACACTAGATCAAAGGAATACAATTGTTTTCTTTTAAAATATTTATTTCTATGAATTTGTGTGTATTTTTATATGAAGATAATATAAACCAAATATACACAAACATTATTTTTGCTATAAATAAATAGCAACTACTCTTTCTCTTGTAGAAGTCCCTGATAGATATTTGTTCAGTGTGGCTGTGTTGGTGGAGGTCTTCAGGAAAGGGCAGTAAATCAACATTTTTTTCCTGTTGTAGGAGGTGATATCCTATGTTTAAGTGTTGATGAGAGCAATGAGACATTTCTGCAAGCTGAGTGACAGTGATGTTGAGAGAGCATGACATGGGAGAGGAGATGAGCTACACCTGGAGGATTCCAGGCCCAGCCCTGCTGAGAGCCAGCAGCTTTTAGAACTTGACCTGGACATACTGGGGCTTCTGTCTCCAGTGTGAAGCTGCACAGTTCTGATCTCGCCTCCCAAAGTGCCTCAGGGGTGCTGAGAAAATTTCTGAAAGGTCTTTGAAACTCCTTTGAAAGAAGAGTACTGTGAAAATGCAAGCTTTATTACCAGAAAACATCTTCCATTATGAACGGATGTATTGGATTAAATTTTTACTTTTTAATTTTCTTTTGCTTTTCCATAACGAGCATTTATGCCATGCTCCATTTTGTATTCTGCCTCAGCATGATAGCTCCATAATAAGTGGAAAAACATAAAAATTAGTTTGATCAGTTTGTTTCCATACACACTTTAAGCAGCCTTATATTAATGTGTTTGGCACTGCATTACATACAAATGATAAAATACTCTTAGAAAAAAATAGTCTGGCTATACATCATAAAAAAAAAAAAAAAAGTGGCCACAATTGAGTCTCAAGACACAGTTTCATCCTTCCTCTGAGGCACAACTGTCTATACAGATCAGCTTAAATGTCTGTCTAATCTAGTCTTAAAAAACTGCAATGATGGAGATGCTTAGAAAGATTATGGGAATCCATTCCCCTACCCATCTTTATTTAGTCAGAAAGATTTTTTCCAATCTTGCCTAAATCATTTTTTGCTGTAATAAGCATATTACATCTCATCCAATTATAAATGCATATGGAGAGTAAATCTGGTATCTGCTTCTTTTTTCTGACCTTTTCTGTATTTGAATATTGTTTGCTCAACAAAACACCAGAAACCCTTCCAGCATTTTTCAAAGAAAGTTTTTAATGTTATATTTGTTACTCTACAGGTGTCTTATGTTTTAGAAACCCATAATGTACAAGATTTCAGTAAATATGTTCCTTTACTGACAAGTTGGTGTCTTCTATTAAGGTGGGACCCTTTATAATGCCCACATCAAGATTCATCACAAATCCATCATTTTTTTATGCTATTATTATTGTTTTCCTTCTTGCACATACTACTTGCTAGTGTATTTTTAGCTTTAACTTGCTGACTTTAAACTACTTCTGTATTCTGTTTAGTTTGAATTTTAATCTTATCCTTTGGAAATATATACTTGTTTGATTCACAAAGTTTTGAATGTGTAATCTGAAGTCCATGAGTTAAAGTATTCAATGTTTCAGGTTTGATGAGTTTGATGGTTAGCTGTCACCAATAAAATATGGACTAATGAGATATATCCATCATAGGATGTGCTCTTAAAACTTCTAACACCAGTCTTCATAGTCAGAAAACACATGGCTTACTCTCAGTTTGTGAAATAAAAATTTATTTAAACAAAATGGTGGGAAAGAGTCTGCTAAATGGAACATGCAGAAGCAACAACTTTTTTTTTCTTAGGTGTACATTTGCCATGAGGGCCCAAATTCTCGAGTTGGCTTGATCATCTTAAAAGATTCTTAAAAGACTCAAAAGTCCAGTTACTCAGCTGTACTGACGAGCTCGTACTGGCTTGCCAAAAAGTTGGAGGCTCCAGCTGACAGTTGTTTTCCTGTGCTTTCCTTTCATCCCAGCTTTTCTGTAAGGCTTGCTGAAAGCAGAGGAGAGGTTAAGAGTTATTTGTGCTCCAGCATCCCACAGACCCCGGAAGCTCAGCAACACTTTTTGGCATGTCAAGGAGATGTGTCGTAAGAATACAAGATACTAGGTGTCATAGATTTGCTCTTGTCTTTTACTTGCCTCATCCATGCTGTTATTTGGCTTGAAACAATCCTATCCATTTCTGCTTTGCATAACTGTTTTATGCTCCTTGACCAGAGATAGATAACTTACTCATAGCTGATACTAACTAAAGACAAACAAGAAAATATAGTATATAATATCTGGAAAACTATGGGGTATTTAATTATTCCCCAGATGAGCTGCCTGTTAGCTGAGAACAGTAACACTGAAGAGTGTATTTAGAGAGAAAATATTGTGTCCCTTGTTACAGAGTGTAATTTTCAGTTTCCCTGTTCCCGTTTTACAAACTGCAGACCTTTCTCCTTCATTCTTCAGTTACTCAGGCATAAGAATTTACACAAAGTGGTCGGTTTGTCAGAGCTCTGCCACGAGGATTCAAGCAAATTCTGTTGGATTTTTCTCATACTTACCCATCTCTGCCCCAGGTATGCCTAGGGGGAGCTATGAGTTTGCTGATGTTTTTTTTTCTTATCAACCCAACATCACTCCATTGCTAGACTAGATCAGACAGTCATCTACTGGCATCTGTGTTCAGCAGCATCATGGCTGAGCATTTACTCTTTTATTCTTCCACAGGGACTGGATTTTATTCAGCTTTATTGGTCTTCTGCTTCTTCTTGGCATGTTAACAAGCTGGGTTTTCCAACATATGGAAGGTGTTAAGGTCTCATTCCTACTTTCTGGGACAACCCTTTAAAAGACCATGACTTTTGCTAATACTGAGACAATGTCCATTTTGAGCTGTACATGCTACGGCACAAGGATGGCAAGAGCCAGTACGGTGAGCACCAAGTAGAGGAATATATTCTTGTGCCTAAACAATTGGTTCAGAATTGCTTTACATTTCTCACTAATGAAATGCTTCACACTCACCCTATAAGCTTTTTTTCTTGATCTTTTTTGTGTGTTAATAACATTTTGGTTCTAATTCAATTTACCTTTAAAAATTGTGCTGTAGTAGCCTTCTTGTTATCTTTCCTACATTATTCCTTCCAAAACTGCTTGTGTCTGTTTCTTCTTCCAAAACTGCTTGCTCCTTGTACTAAGCCTGACTAAAGTTTTTAGTGGCTGCTACTGAAGAGAGAAAACCTGCAACCCCTGAAGGACAACAGGGGGAAAGCTGTTGCCAGAGACTTAGGTGACAGCTGCTCTTTGCCCAGTCCTGCTTTAGAAGACACTTTCAAGATGCCCCACCTTGCTGGGGCAGTACATAGGTGTCTTGTAACCCAGAGAAAGTTTCTTCTGCTAAATTACTTTCAATAAAAGGCATCTTTAATCAAAAGCCAGTGTGTTCTCCCAGTATACTCTTGTAGTTGTCTCTATGAAACTCACTTTTTTTGCTAGCTTCTAGTTTCATTAATGAGGTTTTCTATTATTCTTTCCTTCATGCAGTTTTTCACCATTTTCTCTTACCTTATTCAATTTGCTAAATCTCCCCTATTCCCTCTTCATGTGCTTTTAATCTAGGATTTAGAAAAATAGTACTCTTAGGGGCATAGTAGCCACCACGTTTACAACAGTGAGACATCAAAACTCTCATGCACACAAGTTGTGTCTTTAACTATGTTAGCTAGTGAAATGCATTATTGTGCTTCCCACTGATCCATTAACAATGTGAGAGCACAACTTCCTCTGTCTATTTAGCCCTTGGATGGCAAGCCCGTAAGTGATGGCTTCCTGGTTTTATAAATACTAAAAGCTAAACAGCAAAGCATTTTCTGATTTCTTGGCCTCCACTTCCTTCAAAGATATCAAAAAGTGTTTTCCTGAATTCTTTGGCAAGGCGTATTCAATGTGAATCAGGAGCAAAGGAAAACAAAGGAAAGGACCTATCATAAGGATGGAATCCCAGGTTGAATTCAAGCTTTGACAGTCCTGTGACAGAAGAACCAAACTGTATCTCTGTGTTTTGATCAATACAGTGCATTTTATTATCTGGCTCTACAGAACTGAATCAGCAATAGGATTAGCCTTGACCTGGCTTAAGTCTAAAAGCAGTTTTACAACATGTTCGCATTGTCTGCAGATGTACTCTTCATTTCTCACTGTCTGTCTCCTCGTCACTGCAGTGCTTTCTCTCAGCTCCACAGGTCCAGATTGAGAGGCAGCTTGTGAGACTGGTATACTTGACTAAATGCATTCATTTGCCAATGTGCTAAAAATGAAGATATTTTTATATCATTGTTTCATTGTCTGATTGGTTTAATCTTTCCACATTGTTCTTACTTTGGAAAGTTCCATTAATTCACACGACTGGAGTAATGCCTTTGTGAAAAACATCTTCAATTCAGTTTATCTTCTCAAGTTGTGGAGCCAAGTCTCCTTCTGTGCTGTAAGTTCTCATTCCTTCAGTGACTTAAGAAACATTTATGTGTATTCTGATCTACAATTATTAAAGCTCTGGTGGTGCAATATAAAAGTCAGTGCTTGAAGAAGGAACAGAGAGCCAGTTGATATCTCTGCCTTCTATATGGCCTCTGCCAAAAATACTGAGATGTTGATACAACAAGAATACTAGCAAGTTTTAGATGTATCTGAATGGCACAAGGTATGCTGAATGGCAGATGAGTACACTGAGGGTGCACAGGTTTGTTGAGAAATAAGAGGTATCTGAGCTGATAAAACTACCTCTGTGTACCATTGTTCATTTAATGAAAGGAAGCATACAGTACTGCTTGAATCCAGTGACAAAAAATTTATGTTTATTATCAAATAGTGCACTAGAAAAAAAAAAAAACCCACAATGGGCAGTACCTCATCTTCTGAGTTCCATGGACATCTGTGCTTCTATACTACAGCATTTTTCTTACTTTTCTTTTCTTTTTTTTTCTCTTTCTTTTTTTTTTTTTTTTTTTTTGTTAAAAATTTGTTTGGGGTTGGGTTTTTTTTTTATTGGTTTTGTTTCCCATGTAGTGTTCAAAGGCAATCTTGGGCTGCAGAAACCAAAATATTTACAGTGTGTTTTTGTTCCTGACTGAAGACAAAGTGAGGTTGCTATATATTGAATCTGAAGAGAATTTTGCAAATAAATCAACATATATTTTTGTATTTTTGGTTGCCCCATGCAACTCAGTGCTGTTAACAGGAGAAATTAGCAACTTCAATGTTTTAGGCTTATCTGAGCTCTGGGAAGTTTTACACATATCTCTTAGAAGTAATTTAGCCTTACCACTAGGTAAGGTAGACACTTCAGGGGAGGATATTGACCACTTAATTTAGAAAGACAGGGACTACGGTTTCTAAGCACTACTTGATAATCCATATGCTACAACCTACAAGAGACACCACGTTGCCATATCTTCCAAGAGATTAATTAAGAAATCATGAGTGGGATTTTGCTAGTGCAATCAGCAGCAACTTAACTCATTGCCTCTAGGCATCACTTGCCAATTATTTCAGAGGAATCTAACTTAAGTCAGTTTCCAAATGCTCTTGAAAATCCCTATTCAGCTTTATAAGACTTCAATTTGAAATGAAATGCAGCTGTATTTTTATTTAATTTTGTCATAGACACAGACAGTTACGTGGATGTTTTCAATCAAGGAGAAGCAACTCAGTTGTATATCTGATTTTTTCCGGTATAAAGCTGATTTTTTATTTTTTTTTTTAATCCAAACTGTTATTTAGCAGGAGAAGTAGTAGATAGTAAGAATCCCAGTGGGATGTTTACTGTTAGCAGAGCATTTGGAGTGGTTCCCAACAGAAAGAGCTTTAGTCAGTGATGCATATTGGAACATAAAACAGGTTTTACCAACTCTGCAAAGCTACAAAGTTCAAAGTATTGAAATGCTGCTGAGCTGAGACAAGCTCCAAGCAAATGCAGCAGCCCTGTGTTGTGTGGCTTAACTGTTCTGAGCAGAGACATTTTACACCCTTATTTAGGGGCCCCAGCTCCCTAAATTCACCAGAGCAGGTGGATTTTAAGCCACCTCCTGACTGAACAGCCACCTGAAGGTTGACACACTGACTCCAGCAGGAACAAGCTGGTGAGAGCTATTTACAAATTCTTTTTCTCCCTCTGAAAGAGGAGTCTTTGTAAAGGACAAAGTGGTGTTCCCACCTACTTACAATCCAAAGTCTTAAATGTTAGTGCCTACAAATGCTTTCACAATAAAGAGGTATAGAGAATTCTTCCGAAGGTACAGAAGACACAGAGCCCTCTCTCAGTACAGTTTTGTGGAAAGGTAGGTGGTTACAGCACCTTCTAGGGATCAGAAAGACACAAGTGGGAGTCCAAACCTGTGGGCACAGTTAACAGTCTCCACTCTGATCTGTCAGAGTCATTCTGAAGCAGGAAAAACTCACGTTTCGTGGGCCAGAAAGTGGGAACAAGAATGTTGGGAACAACATCACAGTGCTATTTTGGATATGTCTTCAGTCAAACTCTATCCTTCATACAAAGGAGAAAACTAAATACATATTAATTCACTTATCAAAATGCAATTGTATATGAGGGGGACCACAAGGACTCTTTCTCTTCCCATATGTGTTCTATAAAGAAAAAAAGTTGCCATCACTGCACTTCAAGTAGAGATTGATTGACTCACCATATGTAGGTTTGCTTTTAGATTATCATGCAGTTGAAACTCAGCAGGGAAGTTGCTCTAACTTCTGGATCCTAGCCAGGAAAAAAGCCAGAGCAAGGTGATAAGGTGATGGTGGTACAACCAAGGTGCTCCAGGGCGTGGGGAACAGCAGAACTTCAGGCTTGTGGGGAATTTTGGGGTCAAAATCTGAGTTCTTGGCTTTTCCTGGGAAATTATATGCTGGCACTAGGATCTGCAGGAATGGTGTTCCAAGTTTAGAATAAATCTGAATTTATTCCTTTTAGATCTTACCTTTGAGATTAGAATAGCAGAAATCCAAGACAAAACTAATAAAACAGAGGACAACTAAGACTGACTTCTTATCTCTCTAGCAATATAGAGAAACATTTCTTGCATGCTCAGTTACTTAATGTTTTTGATCAAACATGTTTCTGTAACCACTGTATATTTTTACACTATAAAAATCAAGTAGAAAGATCCAATAGAGAGTTAAAGGGATCTAATAATCTCTAAGTCTCAGCAGGACATTAATTTTCTATAGTCTTCCTCAATGGTACAGCCCAGCTAAACTGGTTTATAAACCTCTGAAGGTGCTTAACACAAAAGCAGCATAAAAAAAGTGGGAGAGAAGGATAGATAAGAAATATCCTTAACACCAGTATTGAATTCTCACTGGTTAAAGACGGACTTTCACATTCAGTCTTCTGGCCGGGCCTTTTTAACTGATGCCAAATATATACAATTTCCCACTTCCAAGTTCAACCCTTTCTGGGATGCTCTTAAACCAATACTTCTCTATAATTCCTTGTCAGCTATTTTTGTGTTCATACCAAGAGGTAAATGATCTAGTGATTTGGCGTAGCTTGAGTTCATGCAGGAAGTGCCATGCACACCAAAACTTACACTAATGAAGGCATTTAGGTACACAGAAATGGGGGCTTCCAAGGCTTGCACTGAGTAGCTCTCCATGACTACTGGGGACAGAAGTACCCTTTTGCAGAGCAGCCCATGTCCTGCAGTAATCAAAGGATGTTGAGCTTCAGCTCCCACTGTTCTGTGCATTTCTTTGCAGCTTTCCCACCTGCGTCAGCTGCAGATCCTGTGTGGTGCTGAAGGCCCGAATGTCCTGGTTTATCACCCCAGTGCCCTGGTTTATCACCCCAGTGCCCTGGTTTATCACCCCAGTGCCCTGGTTTATCACCCCAATGCCCTGGTTTATCACCCCAGTGTCCTGGTTTATCACCCCAGTGCCCTGGTTTGTCACCCCAATGCCTGTTTTATCACCCCAATGCCCTGGCTTATCACCCCAGTGCCCTGGTTTATCACCCCAGTGTCCTGGTTTGTCACCCCAGTGTCCTGGTTTATCACCCCAATGCCCTGTTTTATCACCCCAATGTCCTGGTTTATCACCCCAGTGTCCTGGTTTGTCACCCCAGTGTCCTGGTTTATCACCCCAATGCCCTGTTTTATCACCCCAATGCCCTGGCTTATCACCCCAGTGTCCTGGTTTGTCACCCCAGTGCCCTGGTTTATCACCCCAATGCCCTGGCTTATCACCCCTGGTTTATCACCCCAGTGCCCTGGTTTATCACCCCTGGTTTATCACCCCTGGTTTATCACCCCTGGTTTATCACCCAAGCTCCTTACAGGAGCAGACCTTGCTGCTTTAACAGACAGACACCAAGATCAGAGTGGATCCTCTGTGGCATCTTCTGAGTGCACCAGAAGGCTGAACAGAAGAACCCAATTGAGACGCAAACAAGTCTTGTATGGTATAACAGAATTAGCAGGAAGACAATATTCACTGTGTAAGGAAGAAAAAACAAAACAAACAACACTATAAGCTTGAAAACATTCGCCTCACTCTTCTGTGGTTTGAGAAGTGAAGTCTAGCACGGCAAAACAAAAATCAGACCTGCTTTTAATCTGTGAACAGCTCTCTTGATGAAATCTGTCATGTTTCTGGCTTCATTTTTTTCCTTGAGAAAAGAGCAAAAATGTTATTTTTCTTAAAGAATTTCCAAATGTTTTATCTTTATTAATGTTTCTATATGATATAGTTCATCACTGCAGGCAAATCTGTCTCGTTCATTAATTCTTCAGTTGTCAAAACAGCATAACCAATAGTTTATAATATCATAAATCTTGGACATCCATCATAATATAGAGATTATGTATAGGATTGTCTCTTCTGATGTGTTTGAAAGGCTGGTCAGGACTGTTCTTACAAGCAGTATAATATTCCGTATTGAAACACTAAGCCTATTAATGGCATTTGAATTTTTTGAGTTGCTTTTGTTGCTGATTGTGGTCTTCCAGATGGTAAGGAATTAATCACTTAGTTTAAATATTTTTTAATGCTCTTTCTGCAAGTCTTGTATTCGATGCAAGATTTGGCAAGTCCTCTGAAGTCTGGGTTCCTAAAGATACAGTATTCTGTCCAACAAGCTCAAGATCTCTATTCCATTCTACTAAATTGCAAATAAGAAAGAGAAAATCACTTGAAGGGACATGAAAAAAAGGACATAACAGAAGTGATTCACAGTTTAATTTAATTTAAAAATGCTAAGCAAAATCTAGCCTCGCTATCTCAGTCTTCAAAATATCCAGTTCAGTAAATATGATCACTTCAGATCTCTAGAGAGATGTATTCATCAGCTGTCATTCTTCCCTTAAGCAGGACACACAGAAAAAGATTGAGTGCTGCCACACCTGTAACACACATTTAAATTAAACTGCCTTTAACTTGAAGAAAGAGCAGAAAACCAAAACAGGTGCCAGAGTGCTTCATGTGCCTTTTTAGTTTCTTGATTTTTGTGCTATTAATGCTGTCATTTTTTAACTTGTCTGGAGAAGGTGAAGAGGAAGCCATTTAAGTCATTGCTGCATCTGTGCATATTATGTGATCGTTTAAAGGCTCTAAAAATGTGTGGATCCCATTTATTCCATTATGCAACTATAAGCAGGTCTGACACCACAAAAGTCAGTGCAGCTACAGAGCAGATCACAAGAATGGGAGAAATGTGAAAAGCCAAGTGCTCCAATGACAGGCTTTTATGCCTGCAAAGCAATGTCATCTGCAAGTATTTAAGTCAGAAGAAGAGAGCAGAGAAAAAGCAATGGGCTTCAAGTCTTAAAAACTGATGATCAAAGGGGAATTAGATCACAGGAAAGTATTGGATTGGAATTGTGCAGTCCTATGTAGCAGATGTTTGGGTTCTAGTGGGACAAACACTTTCTTGGGCTCCTCAAAAGTGTGTTCTTCAGCTGCTTAGAGACACCCTTGCTTGGTCAGAGGTCACCTCTAGTCTGACCCCTGTACTTCTAAAGTTCTGAAGATAACTGATTTAATAAAAGCCAGAACAGCACAGCCAGTTCAGTAAGAATATTATACCAGATTAATTAGCAATTAACAGCAATTAGCTGTTTTAGACAGCTGAATTTGCAAGCCTCCTTCAGCAACCCCCACCCCCAGCTAACATGCTGCCTAAAAGCCAGAGCTCACAGAAGCCACAGCCATCCTGCTCACTTTGAAAGTATTATGAGAGTTCTAGATTACCTTCACAAGTGGGCTCTCATCGCTCTAGAGCTTGTTTTGTTTCCCCACTTCCCTGCCCTGAGTAAAGATGCTTTTCCAAAGCACCAAAGGCCTTCTCCAGGCAGGAGACAGCTTCTCATGCATACCACTGGGCAACGTGAAGTTAACCCAGAGCATTCAGCAGGCTGTTCCAGCCGTGCCAGAGGAATAGAGCACTCACAAACCTCAGCCCTTGAGACAGCCTTCATTTTCTTATCAGCTTTCTCTCCTTTACCTGGCATTTTCTTATCAATGCCTTCTTACCAGCCAAAAACATGAGGTGCAGTTTCTATCAGAATTATCACTGCAGGCACTCCCTAGATAATCACCAACCTAGCTGAACTGAAGAAAACAGGTAACAAGGGAGAACAAGGGTATCATTGATTATTTTTGTTTCTCGTTGACAAAAATTGTGACAACTGATATCTCTCGCATTCCTGTAGCTGATTTTGATCACGATATCACGCTGAATGGCATATTATTGGCTAAACTTAGAAGCAGTAACTGGGTTCTTTGTTTTGAGTTTTGTTTTGAATTTAAGTAAATACTGCATTCTTTTCTTTCTCCAGTTCTCATTTCTTGCCAGGCTATTTCTTCATTTGATATGATTTGCAGTTTGGAAAGAACATCCCGCTGTGGAGATCTGAATGCACACAGTTATGTTTCCTTGCTACTATACCCTGCACCTAAGGAAGGTCCTTATATCATTGGTGTTGCTATCCCTGATGTTGTACACACATGCAAGATATCTTCAGTTACCACTACAACATTTGTGAAGAAAAAGAAAGCTTTAGTCAACCTAAAAAAAAAATGTAAGGAAGAAAGCAAAAACTAATGTTCGCCACATGTACTGCCTTGAGAATTCAGATGAACTTTCTGTACTTCTTTTGCTTTGGAAAAATGTGTAAACTATGATTTTAAATCATTTTCGAACTCCCCCGCTTTAATTTATTAACATAGGCTGACTGCACACGGGCACTATTTTAACCTTAAACTGGAATACTAATAAAATCCCTACACAAAACCAGATATGCTTAATTTCAGCTTTTATTGCACTGTTATCCCAGTAGATCCCACGAACATCTGATTGAAGTTACCTTAAAATTTCTGCACTTAGATATGGAACCAAGTAAACTCCACTGATCACAACAGCCTTGAACTTGTGGGAATTCAGATCTAGATCCAGGCTTTGCAGCTGGATTCCATCCCAAGTTTGGAATGCTTACTTACTGCTACTTAGAATCAAAGTGTGTTGTGGCTACACATACAGCTTACAGGAAATGTTCAATTCAACATTTTTGATAGGTGTTTCATCCTTTAATTACTCCCAAATTTCTGACCGACACTTCATACCAGTACCTGAATTCAGACTCTTGCTTTCTGTCTGAGCTCACTAAAGCCTTAGCAGACACGTCACTTTGCTACAGAATAAACATTGTGGCACTGATTTGAATGCTGAATTCTCTCACAACTGTTTCACATCTAAGTAATTACACCAGCAGTAGTGGGGTCGCCTCCTTGTTTGTTCGGGGGGGTGAGGGGTGCTGTTGGAATCACAGCCCATGACTTTATCATACAACATGAAAAGCCTCTGGGCTATCTTCTCAGCTGGGATAAATAAGCAAAGCTCTATTGGTTTCTGGGTGAATGAGATTATAATTCAAATCAGAAGCGTAGTGTTTGTTTATACCATAACAAAGTATCACAGAAGTGTGTATCATAAGCCTTAAAACACTGCACTCAAGGACAGTAAAACCCATGAGTCTGAGCTTAGGTTTCAGTGACTCCAGTGAAGTTATGCCTATTTATTTCAGGATAGCAGTGCTGATGTGCACCAGCTGAGAATCTGGTTCTTTAACTCCTAAATGACAGCAGAAACCATTTTCAGGGGAAGAGAGAAGGGGCTGGGGTGGAAATCAACTTGAGTATAGATCTGTATGGCTGATAAATGGGTATCAGCCATCTCTTAAAACAGGCAGGCCTGTTTCTTCCTAAAACAAAACTAGAGAATTAATAAACACATGCAAAATAATACAAAAGGTATGTTTTCTCAAGGAATTTCCAGCATGTACACTATGCTTCATATTCCAATACAAAGCATTTTGACAGGAACATTTAACCAATTTCTCATTTTATGTGCAAGCCTTGTGATTTAAAACAAGCTGGTCTATAAAATGCCTTTCAAAGCAACCTATCCACTCATTTAAGCTGTCAGCCTATGCTCACCTTAAAACAAAACTACCCTTTCCTCCACATAGCCCAAAAGCATCCCAAATTAGTCCACAGTAATAAATTGAAAGGACAGGTTTTCCTGGGACCACGTCCATACAGCTCATCCCAGTGGGAGATGATGCACTATGTAACATTGCTATGTTTCACAGTAATTATGTAAGAGAAGTCACATGTGGCACAAATGGAACGTATACCAAAGAGCAGAAGCATATGTTCAAATAAACCACTGGTTATGTCAAAACTAATAACTTGTTTGCTGTAGTGGACTCAACATTAACAGGCCCAATGAGTCTAATGACTTTGCTACCACTCCTTTTGCTCCTCACTGAGCAGGCTGGAGCTGATTTTTTTTTTTTTTTTTTTTCAGGGATTATGTTTATGCAATACGAACATATTGTTATTTGCTACTTTCTGCATGATCATTTTGGCATTCTTATGAGAAGATGATGATGGTTCTGTCTAAATGTTTGGGAGGATTATCACTGACATGGGAAGTTATTAGGTTTGATGCAATATAGAGAACATTCACAGTCAGAAAACAGCATCTTTCATTTTTAGGAATGGAGGTAATTGTGCTTTGTGACAGTGCACATCCTTAAGATGTTATGTATCATTGCGTACTTAAAAAAGCAGTACTCTTTTTATTGATCTTTCAATTTCATTTTGATTTAAAATGCAGATCTTTCCCCCCATTGAAATCTTAGCATTTTTATTTAAAAATGTATCAGAAAAAATCCATTTCAGACATATGCAGCACCATAAATTACTTTTTGTGGTTGAAACAGTATTCGCTTATGTCACGGGCTGAACATCCTCCTTTATTAGAATGCTATTTATTGCCACCAGCTGCAGTGCTTAGCTAGGAAAGTTCTTGACACCAGCGATTGCTTTTCAGCACCAATGCTTCCGGCTGCTAACGGGGGCTCCCATTGCCAAACTCCTCTTAAACTGTTCCTTCTGGTACACAGACAGCTCCTGTCACTGCTACCCAGAGCAGAGGCTGGGAGAGAGGGGTCGGATCTGAACCCACTGCTAAGGAATCTCTTAAGCTATAAATCTCCTATAACTTTAAAAGGCCTTGCCAGATACCACTAGGTTGAAAGCTGTCAAATGTGCTCAGGAAATTTTCCCATCAGTAATGGATTTTTTTCAAAATTTAGATGCGAGTTCAGCTTGAAAGCAAAGGGTGTCTTACATAACAAGTCACAGATACTGTAAAAGCAAGAGGATTTCTGTATCTATCAGCTATCTAGCCAATGGTCTCTGTTTCATTAGATTTTCAAGCAGGGAGAAACCAGACAAAGGTAATTACTCTTCTTCTGTTAAGAGCTGTTATTACTCCTGCATGAACAGCTAGCACAGCCTTTTTCTTTTGCCTCTGCCTATGGCAGCCAGGGGAGCTAAACAGGAGCAATATAAAAGTGGCAGTGTCAACAGCTGTCCTACCAAACATTACGTGTACCTCATACAGTAAATCTTCAAAGCAGTAGCATGTGTTCTGCTCCTGTGTATGCAAATCCTGTTATTTTATTGATATCATTTGCACACATGCCTTCCTCACAGCTGAACCCTTGAAAAGCCATTGCATATAATTGGGCTCAACTAAGCAACACAGGCAATCAGTGACAGGAGGAGACTGAACTCCTTTAACATGGAAAGAATTCCTTTCCTCCCTCAGAAAAGAAACACCCAGTAGGTCAAAGAGGAAGGTTTTTCTGTAGTATAGTACAGACAAGCCTGTTATACAGATGCCTGAACCATTGGAATCTACAATTAAAAAAAAAAAAAAGTCAAGCCCAGAGCTTTTGTGTTTTTTCCCTTTGTTTAAATAAAGGAATGAGCAAATGTACATATTTTTGTCTATATGTATGTTTAAATACCCTAAAACATTCAAACTAAAATCTTTGCAGGGTTAGGCTCTGCCACACAAGATAAATTAGCTGGCAAACATTCTGAAAATTTTTTTGCTCACTGTGAAAACTGATAAAAGTAGGTGTCCTGTTCATCTTACAGACAGACTACAAAAAAAAATAATCACTCTTCTGGCCATAAGGAAATTCCTTTACAGATTCAGAGAGTACAAGAGACATCTGAAAGTTGGAGTTATTTATGGGTCAAAATACAACTGCTCTTTATTTCTTATCTTTGTCCCTGCAAATAACCCAAAACTGTTGTTAGCAAATTACTTTCTCTTTCATATCTTTAAACTGGAGATAAGTATATGTTTCCACTAAATGACTCATAAAAATAAACTGGCATAGCAGTTTGACTATAAGTGTTACGTGTGACTGAGCAGCCTTCATAAAAATTACTATTTCCTTTCCATCTGTATTCTCCTTGGGCCAGAGTTTGGGCCATACTCTGCCCTACACACTATATCCTCATGTAAGGCTGCTTCCCCACCACCAGAAGAAATCTGCTGCATTACACCAAACCCACTCCAGCCTTTTCTTTGGGAAGTGCAAGACAAGATATGATAATGTAACATCATGAAGAATGGGTGTCTTAAACAACTCTCCTCTATTCCAGCTGGACTCCAGCCAATTCAAATGGATGAGCGAGGGCCAACAGACATATTAGTGCAACCCTGTATTTAAAGCTAAGTTACCCCCTAAATGACCCTAAGAGTCAATTTATAGATGCAGAGACTAATGTACAATAGAGTTCAGAAATACGCTAAAGCCTAGCTTTGAAAATGCCTTGGCACATGCCACTGGGAGTACTCTGAGAGGGAGCAAAAAGGGGAAGAACATATAGATGCTTACTTTCTGTGTTTGTCCAGTGTCCTTTTTGGTGATTGATTTTTGTTTTCTGAATTTCTTTTTGTCATTTCGTAATTAAAACACATGCACACACACACACACACACATATATAAACAATGAAAATTAAACCTACCAATATTAATTCTTACTACAGTTTAAAACCATAATTAATCCCTGCAGACAAGTCCTCCCCTGAGGAGTTCAGCAGTTCAGCAGCATAACTCTTCCTCATCCCTGCAGATGTAAGAAATACCCGGTTGCAGGGTGCACAAGCAGCACCCCCGTTTGCAGTGGTGAACAGGAGGCTTCTTATCCCCCCTCCTCCTGAAGCTCTTCCTGCAAAAACACACCACCACCTTCCCCTCTGAGGATTTTCCATGCTGTGGGGTAAGTAAGGCAAGCAAGCAGAAGGAAAATATGTATGAGCATTCATTCCCTCCTCCTTTCTTGTACCTGGGATATAGTAAAAGAGCAGGCAGAAGAGGTGTCCAGAGTACAAATCACACAAATTGTGTCTGTTTACTTGACTGGCAGTAAACTCACTAGGATATTGCTCTTGGTTTCCACAAAACTTGTGCTGCTGGAAGTTCTGAGCAGTTTTTCCTTCCTTGGTGTAGGGCAGCCCTCCCCAGTATTTGATTTGGATTGGTTTTTTCCTAAATTTCCCTATATAGGTTTCCGTTCACATTGCTTTAATTTTAATCTCACTTTATTATTATCAGTTGACCTAGATTAAGCTTCCACAGAAACTAAACAAGCTTTAATCTGTTCTCTCAACTGCCCCCAAAATATACTTCCAGAAACAACTCGGATTTTCAGACCAAGTTAATTATAAAAATAATCTCACAAAAAAAATTTGAGTAATAAAAAAGACATGCAGATGCAACCTCAACATCTTATGTAATATTTTTGCTTTCAGTCAGTTAGGACCACTGATGACATTTTTATGCCCAAGCTTCTTAAATGCATCTTGAAACAAAAGTTTCTGAAGACAAACTTGTAGACAATACATATGGCAGATAGCAAGTGACTGTTGCAACTGAAAGGAGGGAGTTAAAAAAAAACAAACTGCCCAGCATTAAAATGAGTTTAGCATGTTTTATGGCAATTTCAGTAAGTTTAACTACATTCCTATAAGTAAAAGTTACAGTTATGACAACCAGAGAGCTCTCTGTTTTCTGGTCATTAATTCTGCTTGCTTTCTTGTAGAAAAGTTCACAATTATCCACAGCTTTCTTTTCCATGTAACACCATTTCCCATATAAACATACTGCTTTAGCGTTTCAACACTTGAGACTGCCACTGTGCATTACCTTAGGAGTTACATAAACATCAACACAAGACCCTGGTGCAGTAACACAAGTGGCCAGCTATTGACTTCCATGCCACTGACTCAGGGAGAGTCAATAACAGTCTCCAGAGCAGTTGATTTACAAGCCAAAACCCTTCAATGATCTCCGAGTTCAATGCAAACAAGGAAGGGATGAAAGGCTCTTGTGGCTGCTCTGGTGTTGCAGTGTGGTGAGCATTTTTTTCCTTGCACACAATTATCCCCACCAGCAGCAGCAGTCAAGGGTGACACATGACCACTGGATAAGAAAACATCCATCCCATCCATGCCACGACATCAGTTGCACCAGACATTAAAATGAACCAACCACCCCACCAGTGTGAAGATTGTGCAGTACAAAATTCTGAAGCCGTGACAGCTTCAGCTACCTTGTACAGGTCATTTTTATACTGGTGTTTCCAAAAGTGGGGAAGTAGGACAAGTTTTTCAAGTGCCTGAAGCGATCCATCTATCCACCTGAGAAGCTTAACTGAGCAACCTAATTTTTAGATGCAAGCATTCCAACCTCCCATTAAGTAACTGTCAGAGAATTTCAAGAATCTTTTGCAATGGCTCATATTTAGCACATTTATAACTGTCCCTAAAATTTAATCACAGGAGCAATTTAAAACCAATGGCTGGATTTCCAACAGTAAGACAGAGGGATGTACTTCTGGTTTTGGTTGCCTGATTGGAGAGAGTTAGATGGTCATCTTCTCATAAGTGCTCAGCATGTACTTTGAAAAATATTATCTGAGTGCTTTAAACTAAAAATAAGACACATTGAAGCAAAACAAATTCCTGCCTACTGTAAATACATTTTTTCAGTTCACCTGAGGATGACAAGTTTGTCCAGTTGCTTTGTGACAAGCACATGAATGGGGCAGACAGACCACGGTCACACGCTGTTGAAACCTCATGGCTACAGACATGCCAGCAAAGGCAAGGGCAGTCCAAGACATCTGTTATTCAAACCAAATAAAACCATACAATATCCAGGTATTCCTTAAAATTCTAGAATCCAGAACAAATTTTCCACTCATGGGAACGGATAATCTTCCATACTCAACAGTCTAAACAACTGCCTGAGTGCATGGGTGATCAGTTATCTTTAGGAGAAAATCATCCTGCCGAGAGTGAAGAAATAATTTAAAAGACAAAAACAAAAAGAGAAGAAAAAATAAAGGAAGAAGAGAAAAGAAAAAAGACAAATGATGTGACTTCAGAAGAAAGCACAGTTTTGCTATCTTTATGGAAGACCAAATAAACTGGGACAACAAACACACACATACAGACACTACTCAGGAAATGCGAGTTCATTTTGCCAGAGAAACTTAGAGATTTTTCACTTGGAACCAACCAGAAACTAAAACTTAAATGCATGCAATAATACAGCACAGCATCTGAATACTCTTTGGGACTGCAAACTTACATATTGAAAAGCTTTTGTTCAAAAAGCATTCCACAAAACTGAGCTGCAGCATCAGAGTAAGAGCAGTGCATAGGATTCATAGTGAAGAAGGACAAGTCAGTGTTAATGGGAAAGAGGGATTGCACTATGGGAGCTGGCAGCCAAAACCAACAACCTTGCTTTCACTAGATCTCAAAGAATAATATTTAATTTAAGTACTGGCATTATAGAAAGCCACAAAAAATGAGACTCCCGGCGCTGGAAGTGAGAACATATTTCATCTCCAGCCAGAATACTAGATCTGTTCCAAAGCTGAGTTACTGGAAGTCTTCCATTGTCTCCAATCTTTTTCTTTTTTTTTTCATTTTATGCCCCTCTTATTTTTAAAATGAGTGAGCAGGTATTTCCCATGTAAACCCAAGAATTAGAAATACACCATATATACATTTATTAATTTCAAAAAATATAAAATATAAAATTCAATTCTCTCTGAAAAATTCTATTTAGTATACACCACACTGCTGAAATAAATTAACCGTAGTTTCAATTAACATGTTTTAATTCAATTTCTCAGTATTCCAATTCTCTTCTGGGAAATGAAACAAAAGGAAAGATTTTTTAAAAAACCTCCAAATGCTATATCCATACTTTAGTAAACAAATGACACTAGAATTATTATTTTGAGAATATTACTATGCTGCAAGATAGATTAGTTAATTCTTAATATTACCTAAACCAGAAACACTTCTAGATGCATTACTTTATTAGTACAAATACAAGATTTTATGTCTTCTGACAAACTTGTACTAGATTTTTATTTAAAGAAAAGAATTTGTTGATCATTCTAGGAATACAAATTATTCTTTAGAAAGCAAAGTGTCATTGGTGTACTTTAAAGTGCTCATTAATGATCGTAAGCCAGAAGCAGTCACCAAATAATCATGGCCACAGAAGAAAGCTGTGTACCCACCAGGCTTTATTAGAGTTGCAAACCACAAGCAATGGACTGATTCCCAATTTATTGTCTCCACAAACGTTAGGAAAAACAAAGAGCTGAAGGCATGTAGCATGCTTCAAGTTAAGTCTTTTCAAAAAGTATAAGATTCAAACGTTCAAGATGTAAGGAGCTATTCAGCAACAGCAAAAGAAGTTCATTTTCAGCACATAAATTGAGCACTCTAAGCCAAGTAAAAAAATAGAAAAACCATTTTAATTTGTCCTACAAAGATATCCCCTTTTTTTTTTCTGGTTTGGTGAATAATACTCAGAGTGGTATCATGAGTTTCTGTTTCTGTGAGTGCTGCAATAAAGAGGCTTCCTTTAGACGAGCCCAGATCAACTCTCTAGCTGGCTGCTGCAATAGGCTCCCCAGACATTCACCCAAACCCCAGCCAGGGACACCCTTTGGAGTGTCTCTGTAGAAGTAAGAGCAGACGAGGTTCTCACACTAGAGTACATGCATTTCCCCTGCCAAATCCCAGGGCACAAGTGACGGGTGTTGGCCACCCCGCTCAGGCAGGCTGTGCTCACCTTAGAGCTGAGGTTGGCTGAAAGCTGCCTGGCAGCTGGAAGCCTGGGTGGGATTTTCTCTTGACCTTTAGAGCCAATTGCCTGCTGCACTTCCAGCTATTTACTGCTGCTGCAGGGAGGAATGATATTTCCTTGTAAAAGTCCTTCTCCATAAGAACCGAGGTCTGCACGGTATCAACCCTCTGCTGAGAGCTGCAAGCACTCATGTGTTAATTGCTTAATTGCTGCCCTGATATTACTGTGGGGAGGTTGCCCTGAGCTAGTGTTTTATAGAATCAAGCCCAAGGGTTGCTGCAATAACTAAGAATAAAGGGAGTCCATAAATAAAGCTCTCTTCAGACTGAGCAAAGAGCTATTTAGTTCAGCCTCTCTCTGAGTGGCTGATGGAGTATATTGGAGGGACAAGGCACAGGAACAGAAGCTCACTGTACAACACACGTATATAAAACTTCTTTCCCTACAACCCCTAGTGCTTTCTGCAGCTTAGGAACCTCTTGAGCTAAAAGGAACAGGTTCTTCTCTTTTCTTAAATCTTCCAGGTTAAAAAGCAGCCTGTAGCAGACCTGCTTTCAATAAAACCAACACACAAAGGCCCTGGGTGCTGTGAACCTGACAGCAATTTACAGCCATTTAGAACAATGAGTGAGCCTATTGCCAATACACACTAGAAGAGCATGATAAATGCAGAGCAAAATTTAACATTTCAATCTAGATTATTAAAGAAAACAGTACTTCATCCATCAAGTTTATATCTGTCCTACCTGGGTATTTATCAGCATAGTTCTGTGCTACATAAGCAGAACAACAAAGGCAGTGGCAGCAGCCCCATAAGCCTTGCAATAAGCTTGCACTGTGTCTATCTGTGCAGAGGTGTGCTTAGCACAGAGGAGCTTTTACTGCCATGTAGCTCCAGCTAGTCCTCAGCATCCATCAGGCATGACAAGTTACTCTGTGAGATCAGGTTGCTCTTGCTAGTGCATGTTGCCATGAGCATAAAAATTAAACCATTTCTGAAAGAACAAAATGTCTGGGGTTGGGCTTCGGGTGGGTGGCAGTGCAGGCTGCTGTCCTCTCTGGTATATGGTACACTCTGTGTGCTTGGCTCCCTGCAATACACCGATATGCATATTAAATTCACCATTTTTTTATTAAGAATAATATACAAGCACTGTATTATGCCCTATTAGAATGAAAAGCCATTGTATTTAACCATGAGTATGCTAGGGAGTTAATTTTAAATTCCCTTACTGTACACATCACATGATATTTTTTCAATTAAACTGATTCAGTATTGGAATAGAGCATAACTATGTTTTCTTGAGTACTCTCACAGGCAGTTGAACATCTGGAGGTAAAAAAAGCAACAATAGAAAAGAAGAGTTGCCATACAGGTTCTTCATATTAAGCTGAACAAAATTCCATAGTCCTTACATGCTGCTTGAAAGTATATATCAAATATCTCTGAGGAAAGGAGCCATAGGATTTGAGACTATGAAGATAGAACAAAGGGTTATGAAAATGTGCAAATATGTTCAGAAGGAAATTCTAAGGCACCATTGCTGTCATCTGCAAGATGTGTTTCTCTTCTGGGTGCCAGCCTCTGATGCTTTTGGTGTAAAGTGGGTTGTTACATTTTTGCTACTGCTTACACTGTATGCTTCTCAAGGGTTTGCTTATTCTTAATTAAAATTAGATTGATGAAGTTTACCTCAGAACTTTGAGTGTCTTCTGAAAGCCACTGTTTCCAGGAAGAGGCCTTCACCAAAAGGACTGACACTGTGCCTTTGTACTATTAACAGTAAGGAGCTTCCCACACCCTGTTCCTGGATATATGATATTGTATTACAGAAGTGGCTAAAGCCCCTCATTTACTAAGGTAGGCAGCATAAAATAAGTTTAAATTACACCCCCTTGCCACTACAGCAGCCTTCTGGAAAGCAGAGACGCCGCAATGGAGAAAGCAAATAAATATTAAAGCAGGGAGCAGGGTCATGATCGGCTCCTCCTGTGGTCATTGTCCAGTGGATGGATTGTTGGTGCTGTAGCATCATGAAAGAAAAGTATTGGTCTGTCCAGCTGTGTAACTCCACTTGCACTTCAGATTCTGCAGCCTTGAAACACACCTAGCCCACTGGGTATAAAAAGACAGCGCTTGGTTCAGTCTATTATTTTAATTTAAATGGACTCAGGAGGTGTATGATCACTCTGGATAGAGACACAGGGGCCAATAAGAGCAAGTGACTTGGTCTTCCTGAAGTCCTTCTGCAGGTGGGGTACAGTCTCCATCCTTTGATTGCCAGGATAGGACTGAGGGCTCTGGTCCCGAGACTCAGGGCAATGCCCACAGTACATATGGATGACAGGAGGATTTGGCTCAGTCCTATTTCATAACAACTCTTCAGAAACTTTTTCTTGGTTCACATGGACTTTTCAGCAGTGTTATCCTTAGTCCCCAAGAATAAGAAGTCAGTGGGAGTGCGGAGGAAATATATATGTTCTTCCCAGACCTCTCTTGGACAGAGCCCAGATTCCTCGGTGTAGGAGGGCTATGAGGTTGAGATTTGGGAAAAAGGTTCTGACAGACACAGCCAGCTGGAAAGAGAGTGATCCACATGCACAGTTCCTTCCAAAGATGAATCAGGATGAAATGATTTTACATGTTTTTTCATTGTCCTTCCCACCTTGTAAACATTCCTAAAGCCTGTCTGTAAGCCCTGCATAAAGAAGTGCTAATATCCATATGTCAGTACTGGAAATGGTTTTTCCCACACCTAAAGAGCCAAGTTCATCCCATATGTAATTCCCCTCACTTTAATAGTTTTGCAGGAGGAAGGATACTGGCCCAGTGAGTGTGCCCAAAAGCTGCAGATGCTGCTGAAAACAGCTGTCTCCCTTGTGAGGAGGATGAATCACCACAGACCTCAGTTGCTCGGGCCTTTCCAGTAGATTCCTCCTCACTTCTGTGTGCAATTCTGCCTGCAAACCTCTAAATTATCTGGACACCAGCTGCTTCAAAATCCTGAAAGCCTTATTATAAGAGATAAGGACAGAAGAGCAGCCCTTGCTCTCAGTTCCTAAACTATGTCCATTGAATGTGTATCTGTGCTGTAGTTACACTTTATTTATCCTACTGCAAGCCATTTCTTGATTAGCTACAATATCCAGGAAGATTTTTTATTCTTTCTGGTATATTTCTTGATTTTCAGAAAGCAGCAATGAGTATTCACTCTTCTTTGCTCTGACAGTTACACACTAGAACCAGGATGCAGGTCAGGGTGAGCCAATGCACCTTAGAGGTATTAAATTGCTTCAGTGTCTGGCCAGTAAATCTTGATCCTGTGGTCAGGAAAAGCTGAATGCCAGCTTTGCAGTGAAAATGGACCAGCAGGGAGTTTCAGAGAAGCTAAGGGAAAAATTTTCATAGGATCATGAGGGAATGTTATTTAACAAATTCTCTTCTATTACAATGATTCTGTGACCCTGGTGATGCCTTCCAGTCTTATGTTGCTATAAATACCTTGCCTGGGAACTAATTCCTCTTGACAAGCTGACAGAGCTCCAGCGCACAATAGAGCGTGTCACCGGTTAGTTTATCTTATGGCTAACATTAGCATTTGATTTTTGTTTTCTGTTGCTGTTATTCTGGACAGCAAGCTTCTGTTTTTAATATTACCTGTTGAGAATTTTACTTAATGAGTAAATGAACTTGCAGCTCCTTCAACAACAGACGCTCTAAATTAAAAGACCTGAAAGTAACATTCCTATTCTTTAAGCAAATAATGCATTCTAGGATCCTAAATTATAAATGTAATTATAAATGGGTAGAGTTTGTACAATATGTACAGTTAAAATAATCTGGTTGGGACATAAGTTCACCCTTACAAGGATCATAACATCAGACATCACAATTAATCCTAGCTAAAAAAACATTAGAGGAGGGGTCTTCAGAATGAATGTAGATTAGTAATTTTAATCACACTAGAGCTTTTTTTTTTAAAAAAAAAAATTGCTTTTGTGATGGAATAAAACATGAGACAACATAGTTGTATGAAAATGATTTTCCACTAGCTGTGCTGAGAAAGAGATAAACAAGATAAATCTGACACACTCTTGGATATTGAAATATATATATACAAACCTCTTGCTATTTCCTGGCAGGGAACATGAGGAGGGAGAAACAGAGAAGTTAAGGTGAAACTATCTATTACTAATTTTCCTGTGCCCTGATAGGGTCATAAGGAAAAGTCATTTTTGCAGCCAGCCTCTCTCATACTGCTCAGCACCTTTCCCTCTTCCAGTCTGTTGCACAGAACTCTGTGTGGTGTGAGATTAGGGCTTCTCCAAGATGTTCTTTGTTCTTCCCATTTTTCCTAATGCGACAAGGCAGGGGGTTGTCAGGATTTTACCAGGCAATAATACAACTTTTTTTTTTACTCTAGATAGGCAAATACCTCCTTCTCTGCATGTTGTGACACAAATCCCTTAGCAAAAATTTCATTTCGTTTTTCTTCACTTTTAGCTTTCTATAAGGTATCCCTAAGCATCTAAAATCCTAATCCAAAGGTCACCTCTTCTAATTTAGGCATCTAAATTTCTTCTGTAATTAATGCACCCTTAGCATCATATCTCACCTACCATACATTTGTCTCAGGATCCTACTCCTCAGCATATTTCATCTAATTCTAAGCCAAATGATTTAAACTGCAGGTGGACTGCAGAGTAAAAGGTGACCAGTACAGATTAGATGTTTGACTTGAATATTAAAAATTATCAACAAAGGAACTTTGTTCAGTGTCTTTCCATGTAATCGTTTCATACAATTATCTGTACGAGGTACTTTAGGCTCTAAATTGAAAGATCTTTTTTGGCCCAGAATATACAGATGACAGCAGAAGACACATCCCTTTGCGTGTGTCAGCAATGATTCCATGCAATCAATTTCAGTCATCTGTTCAAAGTTAGGAGTAGTTTTGCTCCAGACTTGCTTAACAGCCAATGAAGAAAGGCAAGTCCCTTAAGAGTAGTGTCTCTGGGTGTGCCTGCCTTTCTCCAGGGACAACAGAGGGAGACTGAAGCTTCTACAGTCCCACCTTCAGTACTTAGTTCAGTGATGGGATGAATCCATGTATATCAGCTGCAATGTCTGGGCTGGTAGCAAATTTGAACTCCACTTTAAAATCTTGCAAGTCCAATATAAATCACGTGTGTCAGTTGTGTTGTGTGGGTGTACGTGTACCTCATGTATGCATGCACAGTTTTTGTATGCTTCTACAACAGCAAAGTAGAACAACAGTAACATTGTCTGTGAAATAGTGAAGCCAGCTTTCAGAAAGATGTGGAAAATCTTTGCATGCAGACCTCAGCTTAAATTATTTCTTAGAAGTGAGCTTTTTCCAATTATACAAAGTGGAATAATACTTTGAGAGCCAATCAAATGTAATATTTCATTTTCTGGTTAAGTGTAATTATATGGTGAGACCATTTTACTCAATAATAACAATAACGACAGCAACAGTAACAATAGAAACAATAATAATAATAATAATAATAATAATAATAATAATAATAATAAACACAGCAACCTCTGTAAAGACTTACTGCCAAGACTAGTATTGTCAGTGACATCCAGGATCAGCAGTGGTTACAAGCAATGGACACAAAATGAAGTTGTCTGGTTTTGACAACAAAATATTCTGCATTTAACAAAGGCATATGTTTCAAACTCAAATGACTTCACTTCAAATTAAAGCAAAAAATGTTTTGAAGTGTCGTCATTTGATAATCATTTGCCTTAAAATAAGCAACAGATTTCTATCTAATGGGATCCACATCTTTAACAAGTGAACCAACATTGTGACAAACAAAAAACAACCTGCTCTAAAATATAATTCCAAAATAAATTTCATCTAGCTGTTTTGTTGTTGTTGTGCTCTGTTTTCCTTTTTTGGCCGCTTGTAGAGCTCCCACAATTTTTTCATTGCTACAATGACAAATGCTATGAGAAAAGACCTGGGCCACTGCCAGAAATCTACTCTAGACTTCAGTATATGTTTCTGCTTTCAAGAGTCAATTGTTTTCCTTCTCTCCCAGGGGTCACTTGCTACCTTATTACCAGAAAGAATGACCCCTTGACAGCGTAATTGAGATCCAGAAACTCAACAAAACTGTAGCCCCTCCAGTGGCATCAGAATTGTAATCAACAGCACTGGGTCTGGAAGACAAATGTACTTGTATATAAGGCCACCATCTTAGAAAGTGGCTTCTCTGCTTGCAAAGAAACCTATCTCTGTTTGGTTTCTTTTGATATTTTTATTACCCCTTTCTTGTAACCTTTTCATTGCTAGTGCTCTCAAGGCAGGAGTGTTTTCACAGCGTTGGAATTACCTGTGCTCATTTTACACAGTTTGCTGCCTATTCCTTCTCTTGCAATCTGTGCTGTGAAGCACATGACTAGAGATGGGAGCCCCCAGTCATTTGGGATTTCTTCTCTTATTCAGCTTAATTCACTAGCAGAATAGTTGTTCCTTCAATATCCTTTTTGCCAAGTAAGAAACAGAAGTACAAAATCTCCAGCCTTGAAACGACAGAGAAGAATGAGCTTGAAATATTAAGAAGAGCTTTACAGAGAATACACCTTGCCCTTGCAAAAGCATGCACTGAAATAGTGTTATACAATAATGTTTCTCAAATACAGTTATTACTAAAAGTATTAAACTTATTTGCTGGATCCTTTTGCATACACAAGATCTGCAAAACCAAGGTTGTTTCAGATAAATACATACAAAGATATTCTGCAGCACAAGACCCTAGTCTAGTTCTTATATTGTACATGTGGAACCCTGACCCAGAGGTTACCAAAAAATGTGCCTCTAAATTGCCTAATTTTTCATTTTTTTATTTTTTTTTTAATGTTAGCAAACTCTCAGAAAATCTTGGTGTGAGTTAAAGCTTGAAAAGTTTCTTATTCTGGTGATTTTATTACCAGAATTACTTGACATGTGCGCTAGAAAGAATTTTTTTTAAGACCATCCAACCACATGGTAGAAAACAAGGTACCCATGAACCAAAGCACTGCTCCCAGATGCTCTGCCATCTGACTGTCATTACACAGATATTGGGAAATACTTCAGATAATTGTAGGAGAAAGTTCCTCAAGATATACAAGGATAAAAAGACCTAAAAACCAGACAAAAGCAGACAGCGTGGCAAAACACAAGTGCACAAAATCCCGCTGCCTTTGACAGAGATTTGGTGAGTACAGGAATTTGCAGAGTCTTCAAACAGCCTCATGGCTGAGGTGCAAGCAGCAGAGTTCTGCTGAGCACGCGCTGGGAAGAACAAGAAAGCATGAGGTCAAAAAAGAAATGTTTCTGTTACCTTTCTCAGACGTAAGTCGTCACATTTTACAAACAGCAAAATAAAAGGTATTAGACCCCCAAGTGATCCCTGGAAGGAGCAGCAGATGGGCAGCCTCGCACCTTCAGAAGAGACGTAGCACCAATAGCAAGAATGTGGTTTTTCCTACGCTGTCCTACCAACGAGGTGTCACCATCATGCAGAGAAGGTGCCAAGTCCTTGCCCAGCTTTCCCTGCTGAGGCACAGCAGTTCTGCTACAGACAGACAAGAGGGAGGAGGCTGTGAAAATGGCTCTTCTGCCCCAGAAACCAGGCTGTGATCTCTGGTAAGAGCAGCCGAAGTAATGTTTGGAGTTTTATGTTGCTGCCTTACAGTGAGCTCTGTGTGACTGAGCTCTTCTCCTGTCAACAGTCACGCTGTTGACAAGGCAAAGTTGTCTTCTCTGCCAAAGACACAGGCAGAGTTGCTTCTCACCTGTGTTTTACTTCTGCAAATCAAAGGGCAGGATTGAGGCCCTAATTAATAATCAAAAGGGGAAAATAATTGACAAGTGCTTCTTTTGGCACTAGTATCGAAAAACATATGGCCTCTTATTTTCTTACATATTAGGTCACATCAATTTAATTTCTATCCAAAAGCCCAGAAGCAAGTTACATGAATTCTCTGTACATGTTTAAGTGCCATACATTAAAAGTAATATGCTGAAACAGTGCTGTCAAAGTACGAGACCTACCTGACTGATGGAATATTCTTCTATAAAGAGCAGCTCCAAGCTTCCCTTAAACAGAATGAAGGAAAATCTAAAGATAATAATGAATAAGAAAGTAGCTTCTTCTGCCAGACCCATCAAGTTAAATGGCTCTTTGTATTGTTCAAAATGTGTACAATATTGTGTTCTGTGGCAGAGGGTAAAGAGAGGGAACTTCCAGTGACGTTTTGATGAAACAACAAATAAAAATAATATTTTGACAGAGAGAGCTCATCCTATTAAAAAAAAAAAAAAAACAAAAAAACACACATTTCTCTCATTTCTCTGACTAAACCAGAAATCTCTTTATTGAGGTTGCACGTGGAGCCTCACAGTAACACTTAAAGGAAATGTGCCATTGGCAACAGAACATGCAGAATGACTGAAGACCCTAAGTGTTTGGCATCATTTGAGCTTAGTTCTAAATACCTATGATAGAAGGTATTTATTTTTAGAATATGTTTCCTGAAAGCAACATCAAGGATTTAATTCAGCAGTAGCTTGTGGATGCTGATAGGTTGAATTTGTGCTCATATACCAATACAAAAAAGGATTAGCTTCTGTTAATGTGCAAGGTTGGGGGGGTTATTTTTTATGCCATAAAACTTCATAAATTGGAATTTATTTGCCCTCCTGATGAAATGTTTACCTCACTCTGCCTCATCAATATTAACCTCACAGATCAACAGATCTTCATATCGACAGAATAGAGAAGTCAATATCACCTTATTATTATTTAATAAGTATTTCATTGTCAGTAACTGAGTGAGAACAAACATCTGTGCAGTATAATGGCATGCACTTTAATTTTGCAAGGTTACTGTCTTGCATGTTTGACAGAAGAAAGCCCACCCATAGTAAAAATACCTCAGTAATATCAGCGTATAAAATGACAACATGTTGAAGGACACTTAAATTGAACAAAACAGGGTTTTTTTTTTACTCCCAGTTTTGATATACAAATGTTGGATGTGTTTTACTGTGGCTTCTGACTATGATTGATAGGAGATGCATCAATTTCAAGGTTTGTGAATTTAAGTAAATTGTTGTCAGTGGTATCACTTCTTCTTTTTTGTATTTTTTTTTCAAATTATCTCCTTACAGAGAATAGAGTATTACAAATTGAGACAGGATATACATAAAGCATCAATTTAGCTTGAATATCCACTTACAATAGTAAAAAGAAAATAGTTGTGATAAGAATGTGAGCACATCAGAGTTGTTCAGAAAACTCCAGAGTATTTAAAAAAAACATTGCTTATGTTTTTTCTTCTAAATAGTTTTTGCTGCTTCTGTTTGGAAAATACTTTGCTTGCCTTTCCTTTCAAAAGAAAAATACCATATTTATTTTAAAAAAATAAAAATAGTAGTAGTGGTAGATCTTAGATACTTTTTTTATCTTTGCCCTGAGAATATAATTCCATTAATTATACATTAGGAAAAAAAAAAAAAAAAAATACTCCTATACATTAGGGCAAAAAAATAACCAAACCTGTATAATCTCTTTGCAACCTGAGGGGAGTTTATTTGCCTTTCTTTCCTTCATAGTAATGCTTTACTTGACTAAAAAGCCTGAAAAGCTTTCTTCAAAATTGTGCTTAACCACCATACAGCAAAGCCTGATACAGACCCAGTGCCTTCAGAAATTAGCTGTGTCTGATTATAAACTAGTTTTCCCTAAGTTGCTTCTTATCTGATGATGTCTGACTCAGGATATGGTGAAATGCACAGATAGTTTTTATTATGTTTTCCAAGGCATGGTCATGACTCGTTTCCATGTGTAAGTGTGTGGTGTCTATGTATCTACACGCCTGCCTAAAGCATAGAGCAATGTATATGCTGTTTGTGTGTGGGTTTGGTTCTAACATCAGGTTCCATAAATGAATAAAGATACCATCTTCATTCTACTCTTCACTAAAGGGGCAACGCGGAATGGATTCTGTGAGTCTAACTATACATGTTGCTGATTCAAAGCTGATGGTAACAATTAATATACAAGGGGACAGACTAGTTTTTCTTTTAACATTTTTTTGAGAGAGAAAAAAAAAATGAAAATTAGACAGAAAAGACCATTTCCAGATGTGACTGTATAGGGCTTGATTCGAAGCACTTTTGTTATCTCCTTAATAATGCATATAAGAATGCTGATGTGAAATGTTTGTTAAAACTCCATCCTAGTAGATATTTGTGATTATGAATTGATTCCTTATCCATATTTTATGGAGAAGTAGCTCGGCACTGGATTACGGCACATTATTTTCCAAACTCCTTATTAGACTCTGCATATCTCCCTACTGTGCCTCCAGGCTTAAATTAAAAACAAACTAAAGAAAAATTTAAAGAGACAACATTCAGAAACTTATGTTTTTACAAAGCTTCTGAAAGTTCATAATTATTTTTGTCCCTAATAGGCCTGCCTTTGAAATAATTTGATGGCTAGGTTTATAAATTCGCTTGGAAAGATCTGGCATTCCATAGTCATTAAGGGGAGCATATATCACAAAAATGGTTTTGCATATAAATAATAGTATACAGGATTTGGCTTAAATTGTCTGCTTTCATTTGATTTTTTTTTTTCTCTGCGATAATTTGGAGGGAAGCAGGAAGATCAAATTGAACACAATTTGGAAATGAAACTTGGATAATTGAGCTAAGTAGGTTGAACTTGCCAGTCACCTGTGACCTCTTCCTAGCGACACATCGTTTCAAACAGCTGAAATGAGAGGGCCTGCATCGAATTGCACAAAATAAATACGGCGAGTGGAGTTTCAGCCTGGACCCGTGTCATCCCTCGTAGTCTGCTTCATTTCTACTGAAGAGGGAGGGAGACTCGGGCACCACAGCCTCGGGAAGGTGTTTGGCCAGCGGCTGTGTTCAGGGAACTCAGTGCAGGGGAGCAGGACGGGCGCTCTGGGAGGGCCCCCGTGCAGGGTGGCGGGGGAACAGAACAGCACTGGACCTGGAAGAGGTGAGAAATTGAAGCTTCGCAAGTAAACGAGCTCACCCGTGACAAAATCTGCCTTATATACCGCCGCATCTGAAAGTTTGAGATCGTCCCTGTGCGGGAACCTAATATTTTGCTGTTCATTTTGAAGCAATTATTCAAAACACCTTGGCAGCTGAACCCTCCCTGCTTTCAGGATAATTATTTCTAATCGTGATTGGCAATAATAGTAATTGCCATATTCAGCCAGCACCCAGCTGTAACGATTTTTCTTTATTATTATTATTTGGGTTAACAATCGCCACTGACAACAATGTCTCCCGAGCCTCTCCTCCCTCCCTCAGATATCCGGGGATGTGAGCACGGGCGCTCTGCAGCAGCCGTCGGGTGGGCCGCTCCGGCTCCTGCGGGCTCTGCGGGCCCGGGGGGAGCAGAGGGCGGCGGGCCCGTCCCTCACGGGGGCTGCTGTGGGGAAAAGGGGGCGACCCGGCTGCCGCAGCCTCCCCTCCCTCCGACCGAGCAGGGGCTGCAGCCGCGGCTGTAACGAGCCTCTTAATAAACCTCCGGGTCGATGATGCATCGCTCGCTAGTGAATCTTCGCGGGTTTATTTATTTTAACTAAATCGCCCAAATGGATGGCGGCTCTGTGTTGACTCTGGCGAGAGGCGAGGCGGGGAGCCGGGGCCGGGGGGGCGGCGGAGCTGACAGGTCGCCCGGGGCTTGCGGCGTTTTGTGCGAGCGGGGACTCCACGACTGCCCGCCGCCCCCTCCGGGAAAGGCTCCTCCGCCACGGTGACCGGCCCCCTCCCCTTCCTCCTCCTGCTGCTCTCCCTCCGCAGCTCGGCCGCAGGCGCCCTGGTAAGGAAGAGGCGAGCGCAGGCAGCGGCCGGAGCGGAGCGGGGCAGCCCCGGCCAGGCCGCTGGCTCCGGCCGCCCGAGCAGGCGTGGCGGGGAGAGGCAAAGGATGAGTGCTTCAAACAGGGGTAAAAGCCGGCCCGATAGAGGCTTGCTCAAGTTGACTAGAGAGAGGTGAGGGTCAGAGCTCTCCCCGCCGGCCCAGGGTGGCGGGAGGGTCCCGAGGGATCCCCCTCGGCTCCAGGGGCAGCGGCTCCCGGCCACCCCCTTGGGCAGCGCTTCTCCTGCCCGCTGAGCTTCGCGGCAGGAAGAACACTTTCTCGTGTTTATTCACGCTCACATCGGTCCAAGTCTGGGCCGCGGGGATGCGAGAGGCTCCCCCGAGCCCGCCGGTGCCCAGGTGCCCGGAGCAGCCTCGCCGGCCGAGGCCCGAAGCCTTTGGGTGCCCTGCAGGCAAACACGGCGAACTCGTCGGGGATGAAAGCAGCCTCTGCTTGTTAAAAGCACAGGCAGAAGTTACAGAGCAGCGTCAGCAGGAGCGGTGTCACTGGCCTTCCCCGATGTGCGCCGTGCCCGCTCTTTGTCACCTCCGGGCAGCCCCGGCCCGGCCCCGCTGGCAGCGGGGGAGGCCGGGCCGGGCCGAACCGGGCCGCGCTGCTGCCGCTGGGTGCCGGGCCACGGGCGGCATGGGACGGGCAGCCCGGCAGCAGCAGGCAGCGCCGCCAGCCCTCCCTTCCCCCGGGAACGCTGCTCCCTGACGTCAGATGTTTGCTTAGGCTTTTGTTCTGTTAAAAATAGTTTCACGCAGCAGCTTACCTGCCGTGGGTGGCGGCTGTCCGTGGGCTGCGCCCGGGAAGCGCTTTCTGGCACAATCGATTATTTCCTTCGCCCTCGGATCTTTGATCTCCGCACGCAAATTAATTATAGTAGTATGCAGGAAACTGGCTCGCAGTCTTCTAAACCTAGCATTTTGCCGCCTGAAACACATGAAAAGAGAAAGTTTCTTTGCAGTCTAGCTGTAACAGAGCTGCGTTACCAAGGCTAGACATTTCTTACTGCGACCCGTTGAATTGTGTGTACTCTCAAATATTATCATCATTTCAGTAGCCTTTATTTTTTGCCTTTGCGTCTCATTCATGGCCGTTACGGTGTTGTACTTGCAATTGCGTATTATCCTAGTAAAATAATTGCTTTATAGCAGATTACTTGCAGCAGACATTTATTCTTCTTCTTCTCCTGGTTCTCTGGAGTTATTAGAAAGTAATGGGTGCCAAGACAATCAAGGAATATTTCCTAATTAAAGAGGAAAAATGGAACTGTCACCGTTTTCCAGTGTTTGTGAGCTAATTCACGTGCTCGGATCAGACACGCTTGCACATCACAAACACAGGCGTAGGTACTGTGTGTCTGTAGTGCATAGGCACACACACACACACCCCTCTCGCAGTTAGTTCCTATTTCTTACAGAGGTTGTTCAAGAATAACTTGAAATCGAAGACAAGTGAATTGACAGGAAAACGTATCGCTTTTTTTCCGCTTTAATTTCTTCCCACATCATAATGAATCTCTGAGCCTTTAGCTAGGTGGGCAATTAACCACCCGGTGCCCGCTGCCCTGGAACAATCACCCCGCTGTATGGTTTATGGGGCTGAAGTTTTTTAACAGCTCCATATCCTTATTTTATTATTGTGTACGTGTGGGATAAGGAATCTCCCACACGTGCAGATCTATGGGATCTATACAGAGGATGTATAATTTTATAGTTTATCTTAGCCCAACTGCTCCTGGGTGACAAATCTGTCTGTCGCAGAGAGCACCGTCCTCATTTCAATACTATTTCGTTCTGGGAGCGCGCACGGTAATTCTTTACATCGAAATTGCTTCCCCTCTGGTTCCTATATTTTAATTTAGTAAAGGACTGATTAGCTGTGGCTTTAAAAGGGCCAGGTCTGCGCTGGCTAACAGCGTCACCTCTCACCTCTCGGCAGCCCCGGGCTGGGGTCACTGCGGGGCCGCGGCGGGGGAGTTGGCAGCGCTGCTCCGGCTCCGGCTCCTCTCCGCGCTCCCTGCGCTCCCCGCCGCGCTCCCTGCGCTCCCCGCCGCGCTACCTGCGCTCCCCTCCGCGCTACCTGCGCTCCCCGCCGCGCTCCCTGCGCTCCCCGCCGCGCTCCCTGCGCTCCCCTCCGCGCTCCCTGCGCTCCCCTCCGCGCTACCTGCGCTCCCCGCCGCGCTACCTGCGCTCCCCTCCGCGCTACCTGCGCTCCCCGCCGCGCTACCTGCGCTCCCCTCCGCGCTACCTGCGCTCCCCTCCGCGCTACCTGCGCTCCCCTCCGCGCCGCGCAGCGCCCCGAGCCGCCCTGGCAGCCAAGCCCCGTCCCCCCCGCCGAAGGGGGAAGAGCAGCCCGCCCGCCTCTGCCTCTGGTGCACCGCTGCCGGCGTGAATCACCGCGGAAACAACGGGAAGATGCAGCTCTGCTAGGCGAAAATAATTGTTTGGTTTATTTTAACTCGCAACGACCTGGTTTAATGGCACCCTTTCCTCTGACATCCAGGGAGGGGAGGAGGAGGGCCCGCCGGCTGCATCGTCCTCCTTAAAGGCTTCGTGTAAACTTCCGCATTTTGAAAGAATAACTTCAAAAACCTGTGTTTGATTGTATTCAGGCGTGTGCCCGTCTCACATCGATTGGTGGATCCATTGAAGGTGTAAAGATCCGTTGGTAACTTGCAGGTCCAGTGCCCCTAAATCAGCAGATTCTCCCTTCTCTGACAGATCCTGGAATTAGTTTAACGAGGGAAAAATATTATTTTTCATCTGTAAAAATGTATTTCAAAGAGGCATGATATTCTAACAGGAGAGACTACAATAAAAATCAGAATCGCTTCTGGAAAGGTTTCGCTCTGAGCAAATGTTTCGGGTATGTCGGATCCTCATAAAACTACACTACAGACTTTATTCCGACGATTACTGGAAAACACGCAATGAATACAAAATACGAGCAAGAAAATGTCGAAATCAATTTCTTTTCTACCTATGAGCAGTGAAAGGTGCAAGTACATTTTAAATACTTTTAAACTTTATCAAACGATAGATGTAGATAAGGCAAATACCGAATATTCAGGAAACCACAAATAATTTTAAGAAGTTACCTTTTTTTTTTTTTTTTTTTTTTTGAGTCTATCGGTGCATTTACAGAACTGTAATGCGGAGTCATCACTTTGTTTATTTTTCTAACGTCTACCCAAATTCCAGCAATCCGCAGAGCAGTAACAGCCTTTTCCATGTGTTTATCATCGAGGTTGCAACAGGATTCGCCTCAATTGTTCTGCCTTTCTTGTGTTTTTCTTTCTTCCCTTTTCTGCATTTCCCAGATACATTCGCTTTTGTTGCAAAAATAAACAGCGGAGTTTTTAACAGCAATTTGAGATGATAATGGTTACTGATCCCATTCTTTCCATCATAATCTTCAAGTGGTTTAAGATTAATGATAGGAGGTGTTTTAGCAAGGAGTGTGGGTTTTCTTCTCCAAAGACCATCACTATGATAATTTACTTAAGATGTTGACAAGACTGTCAGTAAGGCTAATTTTTTATTAAGCTCCGCTGTAGCAACTGTAGTAAGCATTTGTTGTTCTTTAAGCACATTGTATTTTTGAATGCTCGACTATAAATATTGTTACTTGGTCTCTGCCTGATGGATTTGCAACAGAGATGATTCCCCTTGCCTTTGTTTCAAGAAAGGTGTCTTCCGGTATTCTGATAAATATTCTCTTCCACCCTCCCCCATCCCCTTTCACGCACATTTCTTAAAAGAAAATAAATTTGAGCCACTACTGTCTCGGTCCAGCAATGTCTTCTGCACGGAATTGCTTTGGCTTGACTCTATCTAGGCACATCCCTGAAACAGCGGGACAAGATGCAGGTTTGAGTGCTGCGTTTGTGTGATTATTTTAATTTTTTTTTTTTTTTCTTAATTGGGAAAAATAAGCTTTTAAACAGTAAATATGTAAGTGTAGTACCCCAGGGTACGAAGAGGCTGGGATGCCTGTTTCAGCAGAGAGAGCAGTTTAGGATGTGTTGGCGGCTCCCGAGGGGAGTTCTGCCTTGTCCGACCCCCCGGCACCCGCGCCCCCGGCCGGAGCGGCTCCCCCCGGCAGCGCTGGCCCCGCCTGGGCTGGCCGCGCCCCGAACGCTTCCCCCGCTCCTCCCGGGGCAGCCGGCAGCAGAGCCCCTCGGCAGAGCCCGGCCGGGGAGAGGGCTCGCTGCGGGCACGGCGGGCCGGCACGCGTGGGTGCGCGCAGGGCGGCGGAGGAGGGAGCGAAGCAGCCCGCTCCATCAGAGAGGAAAAGTCTGGGCTGAAATCGTGACAGACGGCTCGAATTTACCCTGCTGTTGTGCTTCCAATAAACATGGAGCCGTGGCCTTACCTAGAAATCACGGGGCCCCTGTGACACCCGTTGGGGAGCGCTCTATTGCCTTTTCCCCCCGCGCCTGCGGCCGGGAGCGCAGAGGGGCCATGCGGGCGGCCCAGGCCGGGTGGCCGCCCCTGAGCACCCCCCGCTGCCGCCGGGCCCGGGGCCGAGCAGGGGTGCACGGCGGGGGCTACAGAAACACGTGCCTGCTCCTCATCGGCCGCCCCTCTCCGCTATCGGCCGCTCTGCGCTCGCACAGAAAGGAAAAGGGCAGCGTCGCAAAGAGTTTATGTTACGATCCCCCCGCGCCCAGGGCCGAGGGCCGAGGGCCGCCCTCCCTCCCTCGGCCGGCGCGGCCCCTGCCCCGCTCCGTGGCCGGCCGGCGCGCAGGGGGGCGCGCAGCGCGGGCGCGCCGCGGGCAGCAGGGGGCGCTCCGAGGTTGCGCCTGGGAGCCCGCGCTGCCGCTCCGCGCGCCCGCACACGGCCACGGCCACACGTGGGGCGCGCACGGACACGCGGACACGCGTGGGACACACGGACACGCGGGGGACACACGGACACGCGTGGGACACACGGACACGCGGGGGACACACGGACACGCGTGGGACACACGGACACGCGGGGGACACACGGACACGCTGGCGGAGCGGAAGCCAGGTGCGCGCGGTGTCCCCGTGCCGCTCTCCGTGCGTGTGCGTGCCCGGACCATACATTACGCAACTTATTAAACACGACGATGAATTGTCAACATTTTTTTCGCATGTTAGTTCCGCTGATCCGGGCAGGATTTATTTTCAGGTCCCGGGTCCCGGAGCTATAATGCGTGATTTCTTTGCCTTAAATAAAATTGGTCAAATGTTGACAACCTTTAAGCCAATCTAACACTCAAGATTACTGATGGGAAACTAATGAGAAAATATCAGATCGTCCGGCCTGGGGGCTCCTAATTAAATCTTAGCTGATTGAAAAATAAAAGCGGGTTCGGGGGCGTGGGGGAGGAGGGAAGAAGCTCCAGGCTGAACTTTAGCTCTCATTTTACGTGATATTTCCCCAGCCCATCTCTCCCTCTGCGCTTTCCCCCTCCCTCCCTCCCTCCCGTTGTAAAAACTCTAATATTATTTCGCTGGTTATTTCGAGAGATCCGAATGCGGCTATCATTCCTTGCCCGGTAAACATTAAGGCCTTTAAGCAACGTGATTTAACTAATTAGAAAATTTACATCATTAAGTCTCAGGGAGAGAAAAAAGGAGAAACAAATCTGTCAGTCATTTTAAAAGAGACAGGCCCTATTGAAGTGTGAAGAAATCGGCTCTAATTCAAAAAGGCAATCGGGCAGAAAAAGCCCTCAACATTACCCTGCTAGTTATTAATCAGAAGGGGCTTCCCCCTCTTTCCTTCTCTGTAATGGCAAGAGCTGAAGCACATCGTTAGTTTCTCCTAAAGCTACCGCACAGTTTCCATTCAGCTTTTTTGCCACTCGTCCATGTCCCATATTAATAGCGAGTATTTGTCCATTCAAGGCTCATAGATTTGAAAATGTTTCCGAATTGGAGAACCGCAGCCGCAGGGGGGAAAAAAAAATGTATTAAAAAAATAGTAAAATAAAATAATAAAATAAAATAAAGCACGCTCCCGAACTTCTCACTTCTACCTTAGCCAAATACAAGGGCTGCACTGCCCCGTCCCCCCCATTAACGGGAGGTACTACAGCAAACCTGCCTGGTGAGAACTCGGTTATGGCTTTGTTTTCCTCCCCCTGCCCTGTATTTCTAAACACAGACACAAGCCTGAGAGTGGAAAGCACCCGTCGTCGTCCCCCTCCTTTTTCTTTTTTCTTTTTCTTTTTTTCTGTTTCTTTTTTCCCTAGGGACCGGCTGTGTTTAGTGCCACGCACCAGGCTGAAGCAGAACAATACAAACTTGAGTGCAAATCAGAGCCATGGGGTTACTGATGGCGGCTCCTGCAGGAAGTGACACTCGGGACACCCCAGCTGGGGAGGCGGCACGGGAGCTCCGAGGTGGGGGCAGAAATGAAGCAGCTTGCTCCAAACCACAGTTACATCTCTCTCTGGCTTTCTCTTGTCTCCTCTTTCAAACGCGCTCTCTATTCCTCCCCTTCCAACAGTTCACAGTGGACTATAGTATAAATAATAAATACATCCTACTCTGCGTTTTCTCTCTCCCAATCTCGAAGAAGCTGACAGTCGCTTTAATCAAAGGAGTTTGCACTGGTTCTAAAGGAGTTTGCACTGGTTCTTCATTGAGGTAATTTAAGGAATTTTAAACACGCTTCGGACAAAACCAGGCGATAGGGGCCTATTTCTGATCTCACGGCCCGGGGACGATCTCTCCTGCGGCTCGGGGAATTAACCCCGTGCAAATGTGTTCAAGATCAACCTCCTGGTGGGGATTTTACTTGACAGTAGCCTGTGAAGAAACAATATTTTGGCAAGGAAAAAAAAAAAAAAAAAGAAAAAAAAAAGTGTCTCTGCCAGCCCTATTGCGACTTCCATCCCTTTAGGTCCCAGGGCTGAGTTGCAGTCATGTGTGTAGGCAGCCGCTTCCAGGGGTGTGGAGCGGGAGCGGGCAGCTCCTCCCCAGCGCAGCCCGCAGGCTACGAGCGGGCAGCTCGCTGTCCCCTCCGCTGTCCGGCAGGGACAGCCACCGCCGCCAAACACGTGCTCCGAGCCCGGAGCGCTTCTCCCTTCCCAGCCGAAGCAGCTGGAAAGCCGCCCCTGAGCCCGGTGGGAGAGCGGCAAGGCAGAGCTCCCTGCCACAGCCACAGTACGAAACGGAGAGGGGAGGGCAGAAGGAAGAGCCTGCGCTCCTCCGCCCCTTTGCACCGGTTTGTCTCGCAGTTATTCAAAATGATTGAGTTTGCTGAAGAAGGCCCTTCAGAGAGAAAACAAAACCGGCGACAACCTCTTCCGCCAAAACCAACATGAATATCAACCTGTCCGCTGGCAGGGCTTCGGAGCTTAGAGGCATTACAGTAAAATTTACGGCGTCCTTAACAACTCCCAATAAAAGCATTAAAATTCCCTTTAATTGAGAAAACATTGATTTTTAACTCTGGAAAGAACGAACCCGTAATTTAATTGCAAGCTTTCACCGACAGAGCAGCATCTCAGGGAGGCCACATTCCATCTTTAATAGAGCCACTTTATGAAGTGATAAAACCAAAGAAAACCTGACAAACAGAGACAGTTGAAATTGCGCAAGAAAAGTTATTTGCCTTCCCTCTCCCTCTTTGCAGCTCCAAACTATCCTGCTCTTCCCTCCCCCTCCAAGCCCCGTCCTCCGATCACAAAACACAACTGTAAAAGCAAAGGATTTAGGGTCTGGGGAAGAAGCAGCAGTTAATATTTTAAATAACGATTTGCTTTTACTAGGCACGGGGTGATGCCAAGGGGTTTAAGGGAACATTTTCACAAAATGGTAGCCTCTTCTGAAAAGGAAACTAATCGGATAAAACTTCCTTGCTTTCCCTTGTTCGTTACAAAAATAATTGCTAAAGGGAAGGAAAGGGAAATCCCACCCTCCCTTTCTATCTTATTTCTGTATCGGTTTTTGGTATTATAGAAGAGTAAAGAAGTTTTTGTTTGGTGGTTTTTCATTGATCAGTCACTCTGAGCTAATGTAATTATCCTCATCAATAGAAGGCTGCAGAGAGAATCATTATGTGGGTGACATTGATAAATGATCACCCAAGAGCTGCCTTTTCTCTTGGGCACCCCCACATATGACCCTCCCACATACACAAGGTAGCCATAGAAACACCTTGAGATCCTCAAACACTGCTGCAAATGGGAGAATACAGAGAAAGCGAGAGAAATCCAACTTCACACACTTTCTGTCCCTGCTGAAGCCTCCTTCCCATTGCTCGAGGCCACCGAGCCGGGCTCCGCTGTCCTGCCCCGTGGGCGCGCAGCCCGCTCCCAGCCCCGAGCCCTCTCCCGGCACCATATCCACCATTTGGGGGGAGGGGGTTGCTTCTGGGCCTTTAAAATATTTTTTTGTTCCTTTATTTCTTTCTTTCCCCGGAATAGTTAAGCAGTGAGGTTGCACGCACCATACGTATTGTACGCGCATTGCGGAACCCCCTGGTTTTAATGGCGCTCTTGGAGATGCACACCAAAGATATTCACCTCGTCCCGGTAATGCGGCTCCTGGAAAATAATTCAACGCTAATTATTAGCAGCGATTTTTTAGTCACAGGCCTATTCAAGAAGATTCTGTTTTTCTAACTAAGGAAAAGATTTTTTTTTTTTCCTCCAGCCGCAGACCCTCCTTTTCTTTTGTAAGCAAATTCTAAAATATTGAGAGCAGTAATTGATTCATAATGATCCATAAATCGATGCAAGGAATGGGGTGAAGGTGTTTATTTTTTTTTTTTTTTTTTTATTCCTAAAGCTGCAAGTAAAGTAGCTTTGACACCGTGCGGGGATGAAGGGGAGGAGTTGTTTAGCCGTGCGGGGTCATCCATCATCACTGTCGCAGAGACTCTGCCCAGAGGAGCAACCTCCCTTCTGTCTGTCTCTTTCTCGCCACCAAAACTATTAATATTAAAATCTGCCAGCAAACCTTGCCCCCACCCGCCCCTCGTGCCATCCGGTCCTGCTCAGCCGGCAGCGGCTGGGCTGCCCAGCCTGGAGCGGGCTCGCTCCCGCGCAGCGCCAGCGGGGTTGATTTCTGCCCAAGTGCTCTTAGGAGAGTTAAAAGGCCGGCCCCGTTTCCTCTCGGCTGAAGGCAGGGATGCGGTAGGGGGGAGATGTGGGGCGCAGCCATCCCTCCGCGCAGCAGAGCCCTCTCCCGCCGCTCCGCGCAGCGCGGGGACGCGGCCGTGCCTGGGGAGACACTCGGGCGTTTGCCGGGCCCCGGGGGGGTTTTTCCCAGCAGACGCATCAGGCGTGCAGTGGGGCCAGTGGCTCCGCATCGACCCCCGCAAAGGCGCCGCCGGCAGACCCTCACTCCCTTCGGGAAGCCTGGAGAGCCGCCGGAGCGAAGAGCAAAAGCTACAAGGGAGAGCGGGTCCAGCCCGTGCCCCCGCCGCACCCCTTCCCCTGCCCGGCCCGGCCCCGGCCCCTCCCGGCCCCCGGCCCGGCCCTCGCAAACCTGGTCTGGGGCACTTTTCTCTCCCTCGCTCTCTCTGCGGCTATGAGTGAAAGGTGGGGAGCGCCGGCTCCCCCCGGCATCTCCTCTTCGGCCCTGCGGTGCCCGCTCGCCGCGACGGGCAGGGCTCGGGCGGCAGCGCTGCCGGAGGTGCGCTCCCCTCCTCTCTTCGCCTTAAAGGCAGCAAAATCTGGAAGAAAAATCCCTCATTTATGGTGACTACAACTCCCAACGCAGACCCGCTCGGCGAAATGGAAATTTGGGATTATAAACATGTGTGTATGTAAACAAAAGGTGTTTCTTCTGTTACCCTTCGTTTCCCACAGCATAAGCAATTTTTATTCAGACTCGAGTATTTTCTTTAACACTATACCGCTGTCAAAACATTATTCCCGTTTTGTTTGCTTTTGACAGCTGAGCAGTTCTTAAAAATACCAAAATCGGAACCTTCCACGCTAAACAGAAAATCTCAGATGGAGAAATCTTTGCACGATATTGTACCTTGGATTTCAGCAAGACATCTCACGGAAAGCACAGCCCAAAAGGGGGAGAAAAAAAGAAAGAAAATAAAAGACAACACAGCAATGCACATATTTGGTTCATTATGAAAACAAATAATCTACTATGGCTAAATTCTTCCCTGTCCATCTACCAACGTGATTCCTGACATTTCTCCTCAAATTCTAGAGAAAAGATCTGCAAGGAAATAAAGTACAGTTTTAAAAAATAAATTTTAAAATCCTCCCATTTAAAGTGCTAACACAAATTATCTTGCCTTTTTAAATTCTGCATCCACAAAAATCAGAGAGTTTGGAAATGGGCACCCAGGCTGTGGTCTTCTTATGCGACTGAAGGGTTGATGTGATTTTAACCAGGACAGAGAGCATCAAAGCCGAGCAGGGAATTTTAATCTAAATTTCATACGAAAGCCTTATAAGAGACGCCCACAAAGCAGGACCCGATTGCTAAATAAATCTCACACCCATTCTACTGGCATCCTCCCTTCTGCCTCCAGCAGCGTGGGTCCATTTACTCAGCCCAGAAATTAAACATTAACTATGAGGCTGAGCCTCTTTCCACATTCCAAGGGTAAAAGTTGTCACTCAAAGTTTTTAAAAACACCCTGGCCAATTGGAAGGACAAGAAGGAAGGAGGAGAAGGGTTACAAATTTACAGATGTTGAAGTTGGAATTTTTTGTTTCCTAGAAAGTTTAGTTAATTACAAGTCCTTTCCCACTTTCCTCCTCCCAGGAATAAAGGCAGAGCTTTCCCCTGTTCTTTGGGCCCCATCCCACTTTTGCTGACTTAACAGTGCCACTGAGGAAGGTGAGAGGCTGCTTTTTCTAACATTGCTCATTGCTCTTCCTAGTTCAAACTCTCCTTCAGATGCTTCAGAAGGCCAGAAGCTTTTTTAAAAAAAAAAAAAAAAAATCAAACCTTTAACCATGATTCAACTCCAGATATTTGTATACAAAATGTCAAATCAACATTTTCTGTCATTAGCTGATGGACTGTTGTTTTTCTATTTTTTTTTCCTGAAAACAGCTGAAGACAACAAAAGGAGTAAAACCATCTGAAAAGCTAGCTTATGCAATTCTCACATAGGAAAAATTGCCATAAGAGTCAAAGCTTCTTTTCTTTTCCTAAAACTTCTAAACCTACTCCTGCAATAAAGCCATTGTTTGCCTCTGAGCTAAATGCCTGGAGTTAAGGTCTGCTGTGGTTATGGATGCACACACACACATGTACACACATGGCAGTAGTCATCTCGTGTCTCAGCCTTCGCTACTCAAGCTCAGCTCCTATGTTATTAGCAGGTAGTACAAGTATTAGACACACCTCTGAAATGCAAGTTGGTGAGATGGGATTTCAAATTTTGTTTAATCTGGAAAAAATCTAATATCAGTAATCTAGAGAAATATATAACCTGAGATGTTCTTTCATTCAGTTATTCTATTAATGTGATGACAAGCTTGTTTCTGATTTTTCCAGCCTTTCTTCTTAATGCTGATAAGAAATATGTTTGAGACATCTCTTGTGATAACCTCAGACTCTCCTAAACATGATTAAAAACACAAAAGCCTAGCAAAAAATCAAAAATGAAATATTTATTACCGCATTTTGTGACTTAACACCTTTTTTTTTTCTTTTTAAAACATAACGTCACAGTCCTCATACAAGTATTTTAATGTAAATTTTGACAAAGCTTAAAGGTAACAGCATTTTCTTCTAGTGAGGAACACGTGCTGAGAAAGGAAGAATTCATGGACATACAATACCAATTCCACAGCAGATCTGATACTAGCAAAAACATTCTTTTTTTTTCAATTGAGGTAAACACATAGAATATCTAACATGAAACAATTAATAGACCGAACTCTGTACGAAGTTTGTTACAGTATTCTCTTGCTTTTTTTCCCAAGCTTTGAGTTCATGATAAAGTCCTAGGTTTGGTGCAAAGACCATTAGTAACTTCTTTCATTGAGGAAAGCTGCCCAACTTTTAGTTTTT